>NC_051237.1:18950000-18965000 GCF_015220715.1 Pygocentrus nattereri | reverse complement strand
TTTTTTTTAAGAATTTAAGTTGTACAGGACCAACAAAAGTTTCTATTATTGTAAACACTGATTAAAACTTTTAAATTGATCGTGTAATGCCTGCTCAATTAACACACAGGCATATATTCTGTTCTTCCTATTCCAGCACGCTTCAGCTGGATCATTTTCGGTGTTTGGAACTTTACAGTATTCTGAAATGACATGTATTTAAAAAAAGGGGATGGCGGAAGAAAGGAAAGAAGAGACAGAAGTGTTCTGCTTCTTCTCAGTGGTCAAGGCTTTGGGCACATGCTGTAGGAAAGTGAGAGTTTCTGTAATTTTGTATAATTTGCTGTGATTTTGGTGAAATGAGAGCAATTTAGATTAACGATTAATCCATGCTGGCCTTGCCACTCTGCATTTATGATTAAGGCAGGAGGAGAATCACAGGTGCAAATTAAAGAAAAAAAAACTTCATGGTCAGCAGAACTGAAGAATGTGTGTGTGGTGTGGTGAACTGACTTTGTTTCACAGTCACTGAGACTGACCGCTCGCTTTCCACCAGCCAAATGTTGGTCTGTGCTAAAAATGTCTGCATTTTATTCATTTTGCTGCATTTGTAACTCTACTGTATTATCTGTATTGTATTGTGTATTTACTGTAATAGCCTGTATTTTCTATATTTCAAAGATGTTTTTGTTTTGGCTTCAGCAGGTATCGACTATTGCTTACTTCTTTTATTCAAAAATACACTTAAAAATAGAAGTGGCACTGATCCATTTCATTATATGGACATCCTTTAAACTTCAAAGAAGTTCTTTGTATTCACCAGTGCTGAAACATAGCTATTAGAGCTAAAACTTCAGTTTAGGCCATAATACAAGGGCCTCTATGGGATTCTAGTAGCACTAAGCTAATGGCAATTTACGTGAACCTTCTTTGGCCATTCTATGATAAACACTTACATCTGCAGCTTGTCAAAAAAATTTGTATACTTGTACTTATACTTGTAAGCATATGCAAGGCATATTAACATATTTTACCTTTTGCTGTTTCTGGTATCTGGCTGAAATGTGGGCCAGAATCCCACTGGTACACATAATCAGTGACATATCTAGGGGATCCAGAAGGCTTAGAGTATTTTACCTCACCAAGTTGGTCCCAATGATTAGAAGTCAAAACGTGATTTGTTGATTCCACTATCAGTTCTTAATTATGTTACTGGTTAATCTGATATTCCCATTCAGTTCAGGTCCTGAAGGGCTACAGCTCAAATGGCTGTATCTACAGTATGTGGATATCATAGAAAATGACATGATAAAAAAAGGATAATTTTCTGAAGTTGTATGCATTTTTCATTTTATGTGTTTATTTGTAGAATATGTATTTTATGTTAAGAGAATTTGATTGGCAGTGTGTGTGTGTGTGTGTGTGTGTGTTTGGGGGGAGCTGAAGAGAATTTGATTGGCAGTGTGTGTGTGTGTGTGTGTGTATAGAGAGAGAATTACATCTCTCCTATTGGAGCAGTGAGTGCTTGGCACTGCAGTGTAGTATTTGTGGACATGGTAAACGTGGCTTTCTGTTGCTGGCAGAGTGACATAATGGGCAGATCCTGCAAGCTGGGTGACGGTAATCCATCATGAGGGTTCAGTGCAGGGAAAGCATGGAGAAATCTGGGGAATCAAAGGTTTAAGAGGTTTCTGGCTTTAAGTGTGTATGTGTGTGTGTGGTTTTCCTGAGCTTGTGCAGATCTGGTGACCTCTGCTGAACGTTCCTGATGGTTAAACATAGCTTCTTTGTGTTTGGGTTTCGTGGGCTCTGAAATCAGAGCATCTGATGTGGATGCTGTGTCTGTGTGAATGTGTGTGTGTTCCTGTTTCTGATTGCTGTTTGTTTATATCAGCCGCTGTTCTTTAATCATACATGAGGCCCCTGCAGTCAGCGGAAGGAAACCCCCTCTCTCAGACCAGCCCATTCTGCTGAACAATAACAAAACCTTTTCTACAGCATCTGCGTGTATGTGTGTGTATGTGTGCCTGTGTGTGTTTCTCCAGCATCTGTGCCTGCGTGTGTATGTCTCTGTATGTGTGTATGAATGTGTGTCAGTGTATGTGTGCTTGTGTGTGTGAGTGTGTATGTGTGCATGCGTATGTGTATTTGTATGTTTGATGGTGTGTTTACGCGTGTGTGTGCGTGTATATTTTGTGTGTGTATGTGTGTGTTTGTATGTTCTTAAACATTTCAAGACAGAAATGCTCAGATTCTGTAGTCAAATTAGAGACAAATAGACTTGCAGCCTCAGGGAAAGAAAACAGTCCTGACTTGTTTTATAAAAGCTACATTGTGTTTGTTTGGATCGTTCTGACTCTGACGCTTTATTTAGATCTTGACAGCTTAACTATGCAGAAATTTTTAAAAGTGATGGAATTTCTCTTTAATGTTACACTTAATTTTAGGATTACCTCCGTTCTTATTATAGATACCATAGACATACAATTGTGTGCATGTGTGTGTGAGGCCTGAGCATTGTCTAGATATGCTGAAATGAGTTTGCATGAAAGCATATTGCAGTCCAACATCACCAGATACTATCTGCAGTAGTTAAAACAAACTGAATCATGCTAACCAGTAAGAACCAAGAGAACCAACTGCATCCAAGTTCTATGGGAACTGAGTGTAAGCGACACTGTTTGGCCCAGTGTGCGAGAAGTTGATGTATGTTTGGCAACTGCTCAATCCACTTTGCTCCATCAGAAGTTCGGTAATTCTAGCTAATGGCTCCCATCTGTGAGTGGACAGGGAGGAAAATGGAGGAAAGTGGCGTCTCTCTGTTCTCGTCAGATCAAATTCAATCGACTTTTCTGTAAAGCCTCACCCTCTTTCCCTAAACGTGTTATAATCAAGACTGACTGAATAACTTTGTTTCACAGATTGTGGCAGAGAAAGCAGATGTGTGTGCAGTTGGTGTGTGGTTGGATTCCATGCCCATAACGCAAGAAGTACATCACACTCTTTTTCTTCAAGCAGAGTTAGACTGGCTTCACACAGTGAAACTTTCAATGCAACTGACAGCAGGTTACAAGTTAAGCAAAATATATGAAACAACAGCTAAACAAAGCAATTAAAAATAATCAACGTCACATGTAACACATTTAATCATGCTAGTTAGCAAGGTTAGTAGCTAGGATTTCTTATATTTGAATCATCCATGATGTATCGTTTAGCCTACATGTCAACAGAACAGACCACTAAAGGGCCTGTATTATGGAAAACCGAATTTACTCACTTATTACGGGAAAAAAAGTGTCAAAGTATGAAACGCTGTTAAAATGATTAAACCTAACACTCACTTGCCCATCTATTAAGTCCATATATGGAAAATAAGCTGCAAGCCCACGCTGGTTACTTTAGTTTTTAAATAAAAAAAATATTGTCCCACGTTTTCATGTCACTACTGAAACTTATTTTAGCCATATCCCTGCAATTTAGAGCAGGAACTGAGACTGCATCCCTGTCCCTCATGGCCATGTGGGGATTAGTTACATCTAACTGTTTTGAAGAAAATGTTTCCCAAAGTCTGAAAATCAGTTTACCTTTAATAATTCCCTTTAATCTATTTTCTATATTTCTATATATTATAAACTTTAAAAATAAAGCATTATTATTTTATGTGTGTACAACTGTTTAAACCTTTGCTGGCTCACAATTGGCTAAAATTGTTGCTACCAAAACAGTCATTACTGAAGCATTTAGGAAAGTTTTAGTAATTGTTGTTTTGGTATGACAAAATTTTATGTTCAACCATTTAATTTATTTATTTATCAATCGTTTATTTTCATTTACTTTATTAAGTTTAAAAGGTGCTTTAGATGATCCTTTAATTAGGATGTAGGAATATTTAAAGCAAAACAATTTTAGTCTAAAGTCTAAGTCTGTTAAAATGTGTGCTCAAACTTTGAGCCATGTTAGCTGAATGATCAACAGTGCACTATTTCAGATTTTGAAAACAGCCAGTCTTTTTTCCAGTCTCTTGACTTTTCCCCCCTACTGATGTTCTGCAAAACAGTCTTGTGTGTGTGTGTGTGCATGTAAAAGCATGTGCTGGGTCACTGACAGGGTGTGGTCACTGTCAAGCTGTCTAGCCACCAGGGAGCTGTGGTTGGCGATAAGTCTTAAAGATTACAGCTCCTGCACAAATTAAGCCCAATTCAATGCAATGAAGGTTAATTAAACTCCATTAGATGCAGTTTAGGGAGCTGAGGTTCAGCAAGTGAGCCAACTGTGCGCCACTCACAGAAGAGACACGTGTGACACTCTTTCTTTTTCCTCCTGTCTTCATTCACACCTCATTTTCTATGGCAGATTATCAAATATATAGGTACCATAATTTAAGCATAAACCATTGGAGTGAAATGTAGACTGAGGTAGTGATGTAGTACTCAGGTCTGATCTCAGTCTGCAGACCATAAATTAACTATCTGTCTTGATTTGGTCTGGGGGTGAGGTGGACTCTTTCAATTGAGCCCTTGCAACAAAAAACATTATATGTGACACTTTGTAGTCATTGATGTCCTGTATTTGAAATAAAGGGGTTACCAAACTTAAATAAAGCATAGTTTGGCTTTTTAATGCAAAAAGTTGTACAAAACAAAATAGAAAGCAAAATAACAACTAATCCAAAAAAAGAGTGAATTGGTTGATGTATGTTTTTTCATTTGAGGGGCTCAGTTGTTCTGAAGACCAGCTGAGTGCAATGCCTACATCTGAGATAATCATAAACTAAGATAGCAACAAAACCTTCAAATAGAATAAAGCAGTCCTTTCTCAACATTATAAAAAAATCTGATTGATCCCATTTGAGGTTTTAAATGAACCTTTCCACAATGGATTCTCTGGGAATGTTGTTATTAATATGTTCTCATTTATGAACAAAATAGATTTGATAAAATATATGATAAAATATATTATTATTATTTTTTTTTTATATCATATTTCATATTCACATCATATTTCTTGTATTCCTTAATTCTAGATCTGCTTCCTTCAAATAAGTAGATCAACCTTTAAAAATGATTGTAAACAGATTTAAAGAAGCAGAAGTTTCAGATACGTCCAAATGGTCAAAACCTGAAAGATCCACAATATGGCTAAATGGATAAAACCTGTCATAAGCATGTGCGTGTAAATAGTGGGTGATGGATATTAGAGTGGTGCATGATGGTTTGTAGACCTTAAATAATAAGAGTTCTTCGGTTCACTGGGTGACTGGGCAGTTATTCCAAATCATACAAGAGCAACCTTGTGTCTCTTTGAATGGGGAGAACACTATAAACCCTAAATGCAAAGCCACATCAGTGTTTTACATTTGAAATCACTGGTAAAACCTAATAAACCTCTACCAACCATGTAATCCATGATACAGTTGCCATGATGATCATTAGAAGCAAGCCCATTCATTTTTTAACTCGTGGACTATCTCTATATCTATAATATAATTTCTGTGTGCTCTGCACGTTTTTAGAAAAGCTTAAAACTAAAAGCAAAATTTTAGCAAAACATCTAATTCTTCTTACCTAAAATGCAGCCAATATGTGTTTAATGTCCAGAATATTTAAAGTGTGTCTCTACTTTTGCACATAAGCTACAAGGCTAATGTGTCAACGGATAGAAAATTGTAACTACCGAATTACATTGTGCAAACTTTCAAACCACATTGATCTGTTAAAGCTGCACAGAAGACTTGGAAGATTTGAGGATTTGAAGACCCTCATAATGTGGAAAAGATCAGATAAGATAAGATAAGATAAGATAAGATTTTCAAATTCACAAAACCATTGGACTCTTCATACTGGTGAAACTGATGATTGCGAGCATGCGGAATGAGCATTCAAAGAGACCCTGCTCAAAACTTGTTGAACATGTCTTTTGAGAATGTCATATCAATATCAATAGTGAAATGTTGATTTAGCATTTGAGCATCAACCCAGATTTTTTTTTAGAGAGAGAAAGTGTACGTGGTGAATGTGTAAAGACAGATCAACTAGCCAGAAAAACTTGCCCAAAAATCCGACCTGCCACCTCCGACTTTTGAATTACTGCTTCATCTTTTACAGGGAGCCTCAAGGCAGTGCATGCTCACATATTTTAACATGTTTGTGTTTCTCCTTAGTGGCATTTAGTCTGTAATGCCACTTTCTTCTTAAATAGACTTGCAATGACAGTTGACATTGTGATGACTGGAACAACTGGTTTTAGCTATGGTTTGTAGTTTTGTCAATTTTACGACATGTTTTACTGTGCCTTAACCCTTGTGTCTGTGAAACCCATTTTCAGTGTTTAGCTAAAGAAAAAATGATGTGATTTATTATTATTTCAACCTCAGATTCCTTCGCCTTTGCTCACTGGGAAGACCATATACACATGTGGTGTTGGGATGAACCCCAACACCATTTTATTTCTTTTATGTGAAATAAAAGTGTGGAGGTGCTATGTCCCCTCACTCTGTTCTTCTCCTACATACCCTGCTGTTAGTTTGTGGGTCTGTGTGTGCATGTGTTTGTATATGTGTGCATGTGTATAAGTGTGGACAACATGGGCAGGCTGCTGACTGGCTACAGCTGCTAAAGGAGAACGCCACTAGTGATATTTTAAAGATCTGGTATTTTTACATATATTGCCATGGTTTTGATAAAAAAAAAAAAAAACAATAATGTGGTGGGTCCACCAGACCACAAGGGATAAACCACATAAGTGAGCCTATTCAAGATTAGTTAACAACCTTAAGTGAGGTTTAAGGCAAGATGATTCAAGCACACAGTTTACAGGATGCTAATTGCTGGTGAATAAGCTTTCTTACTTGTCAGCTACATTAGCTGGTAGCAATAGTGTACAATTGAGGAAGTCAAGCAAGTACTGACTGACTGATTGCATTTGGGATAAGGAGTAAGCATGTTCGATTTTTCACCCAGCTATTAGATCGCTTTAACCAATTTATCAGCTTATTTCAGGCTCCCCAGACCAGGGCCGGGAACACTGACCCAGTATGTCATTTTCCAGTCTGATGGTCGAAATGTAGAAATATACAGAAATTATATGTGATTTGTGCATGCCAGAATAAATCTGGATTTGCTCAGACGTGTGGGGCCATTTCAAAGAAATCCCCACTTTACGTTTTCAAACTGATTTTAATCCAAACAGACATCCTACACTACACCTTGGTCTATGTTGGAACAGTTGATGTTATTCTGTTCAATCGCCACGCTGTCCACTCAGCTTTCAGCCAGGGCAGCCAGTCAACCTCCCACTTTCTACTTTTGCTGTTATTTTACAGATCCGTCACAGTCTGCACCATCAAAGTGACAATTACTTTTTGTAGAATATCTCTGTCATCGGCAAAAATTACCAGTGTTTTTTCTTCCTGTATCAAGCAATCAATCTCCTCTCACTGCTCTGTGTCAGAGTGTTCACGGACCGAGTCGGAGTTAGCTGGCCATGAATGTTTCTGCCAAGATAAAGAGGGTATTTGGCTTTTCTTTATTATTTTGATTGAAATAATTATGTCTTAAAAAAACAACACCCCCAAATAAAACACATTTCCCCACGTTTCATTCCCAATCAGTTCAAAATCAGAGAAAAAATCAAAACGCGTGGCCCGACGGCTCGGATGTGGAGCTTTCCAAGGAAAACTGCTGAGTGTTTTTGCAAAGTGAGGTAAGGCCACAAAACTCAAAATTACATTTTCTTTTTTCTTTCTTTCTTTCTTTTTTTCCCTAAGACCGGTGTGTGACCTCTGTGGAAACTTGGTGACTCAAACATTTTCTCAGCAAATAGCTTCTGATGAATTTAAGTTTAAGTGCACTTTTTGTATGTGTTTGAGCCAACTTAACATTGCTAGCGGCATGACACACACACACACATACAAAGCACACAGGGCCTCTTTTCTGAAATGTAAACAGAGGGAGAGGAGCAAGAGGGAACTGGGCCCTCTTCTGCTGATTGGTGGTTTAGATTACGGGGGGCTTGGACAGCACAAAAATTATTTGTGTTCGTTATACAGATGCATATCGCGTGCTTGTATACACCCACACACACACACACACACACACACACACATATGCACACGCACATGCTGGAGGAATGTATTCCTGATGTTACTGACTGAGGACTTTATTTATTTGTGTTTACCACGCAATACTTTGTGCTGACCTGCTGTCTGACTGGCCTGCCCTCTGTTCTCTCTCTCCCTCTCTCTCTTTGTCTTTTTCTCTCATTTGCGGTATTCTCTTTCAAAGCTGTCAGTCATCATGGCTGCCAAGAAGATTAGCCTGAGCCCTAGGAAACTGATCACAGACGCTATGAGAGACAGAAAGAGCGAGAGAGAGAGAAGAGAGAGAGAGATGAGTGGTTCCAGGAAGCAGACATCTAAAAACGTTTTAGTGCTTTGGACCCTCAGTAGAAATCCTAAACCCTATATGTGGGCAGACAGCACACACACAGGCCACACAGTCGTACCAAACGCAGTCAGGCTGCGTGAACACCGATGAGTGTTCCACACTATATTGTGAACATACACCTCTTGCCAAAAGTTTGTGGACACCTTATCCTCATTGCTGCTGTTAATTTTCCACTAAACAAGAACAATACCTTGGGGTTATGCTAACACAAACAGCTATTAACTAAACCCTTGATTGTATGTTAAAACTCCAGCTTTGTGTTCATTAGAGCCTCTACTTTGTCATGAAGAGCAGATTTTGTCTAGTTCATGGCCAAATCAAATTTTTACCTGGCCATTTTAGTCATTACTTGGTCATTTTAAGAACAATCCATTGTGTCACCTGTTTCAAAAGAAAGAAAATCCTGTTTCTCTAATGGAAGTGTAGGGAGTCTGATGTTAGGGGTCCATCAGCTGGGAAAAAATATTTTAAGTGATAATATTTTAGCATATTGTTTCTCGTTCCCGCCACCCTGAACACCCATCATCGCCTCTGCTCTGACTCCTTTAGAATAGCCTGCTGCAGACGCCCTGTTTTTCATTTGACTTACTCTCTTATTTACACTTTTGAATTGGACTTCTCATAAAAATAATGACTTGTGAGTTATTTCAGTTACGGCGACAACTCGTATCTGGCAGTATTTGTACTGTTTTCTAAAGTTTTCTGTGATGTTGAGAGGTTGTGAGATGGGTCGGCTAATCGTGGAACGACATGAACACACAAACACAAAGGCAGCCCATATGTTTCTCATACACATTAGGTAGTTACCCTCATACACGGATTTATTTTAATGATAACATGACTTCTTTTTCCTGAAGTCTTTTTGTCTTGCTTTTGCAGTCAAAGTGTAATAGAAATAAAAGTCTAGGCTGCTAACCGGTGCTTTGCCTTATCTGTGTGTGTAAAAGTAAAAGAACATATCAAAATGCCATAGCACTTCATTTTTGACATTTTTTTGGCTTTTCTGCAAAACAAACAGACTCTGCCTACTATGAGGGTCTGACTCCTTGTTTGTTTCAGAACGCTCACTTTTCATAATCCTCTCAAATCCTGAAGAATAAAATCATGTCTCAGTCCACTGTTTCACTCATTATATTTTCCTGTAATTTTCTAGAAAACGGCAGTGACCTCTAAAACCTCTTTTGATTTTTGATTACATCAGTGTGAATTAATATTAACTATTAATATCATGCTCCTGCTCCTCCTTCCATCACCCCCACCCATCATGAAGAGAAAACACTCAGCTAGCTCAAAGACTGTCCCTGATGCTGTGTTTCATTCAGAAATATGGGACAGTATGGATGAAAAATACAGTATGGTTTCCAATTCATGTTGGCTTTGTGATTGAAAATGTATTATGTGGTATACGGCATTATCCCCAACACATACAAATAATGCCACGCAGACACTGCTGTTCAATAGATTAGAATCATTTTTCATATAATCATTTACTGTAGATTCAAATACAGAAAAAAAACACAAAAAGGTATTTAAGATGTTTTAATAAATCTTTCCAGTTTTTTTAGAAATGGCAAGGATGTAATAAATGATAAATAACATACTGTAATGAATTATTTATAGCAATGCCTTGATGAATTATTTACCTTGAGATGCGATTACTCCTTTTAAAATATAAGCAGACTCTGTATATTCATTATTTGTGTTACACAGCTTTCTCTGTCATTATGGAAAACATCCACAGACACTTCTAAATCTTTTTTCATTTTTAATTCCATTCCAAATTTTCTGCATTGGAATGACAAAGTTATTCATTCGTTAGTTAGTGTTTTGATGTGAAACGGTGTCATTATAATTATGGTGATACCAGGAACCATCGGTGGGTGGGTAGGTGGGTAGGTGGGTAGGTAGGTAGGTACTTTGCTGATGCTGAAGGTAATGTTACATATTCATGACTGTTTTATGTAGCAACTTTCTGTGAGAGAGTTATTAGAGCCATTAAACTCTTCAGATGTCTGGTTTCCTTCACCACTGAATCTGCAAGTTTCTCACTCCATCCTGAATGATGCTTTTTACATCTTAACAACATAAATATGCAAAAGTTGGTGAAAAATTGATGAATTCCCACCAATAGCAGCTTTAACAGCTTCCTACAAGTTCCTTGAAAGTTATGAAGCTGGACACTATTATTACAGTATTGTGAATTAAAACAGTTGAATTTTTAAATGGTGATTCCAAACCTGACCCTATGAATGACAGTGTATTTACATGTGTGATATTGTTTTCTTCATAATGAACCTGGTTAGTTTTTAATATGCTAAATTGTCGCAATCTGGCATTGAAGACACACGTCATCTGAGTTTCCTTAAGTGTTGGTGGCCGTACATAGTACTGAAATTTCACAATTGTGCATTTTGGTGACACACAGCACAGACACATGTGAGTGTAATGCGAGGAATCAAGCCAAACTGAGAAAGAAAACGAGAAACAGAGGGAGAGAAAGACATTGAGTGAAAGCAGTAAAAGGGTGGAGAAAAGCAGAATGCCTACATAAAATGAGAGTGAGAACTGAGATGATTAAACAGGAGGTGATTAAAGGAGAGTATTTGTCAGTCAGCAGTGCTCTCAGAAGGGGAAGATGGCCTCCTCTTATTGGCTGTCACTCAGACATCAATCAAAATGACAGCCAACCACAGGCTGCTGTGTCACCGGGTGGAAATCTGTCTGTCAAACCTGCAGCAGCTGCCATGACATCAGCACTGAAGCTGAACACACCACCCATCTGCCCACACACACACACACACACACACACACACACACACACACACACACACACACACACACACACACACACACATCAGTCAGACATGCAGAAACACAGACATCAATCAGACACACAAACACACAGACATCAGAAACAGAGACGTCAGTCAGTCAGACAGACAGACATCAGTCAGACATACACAGTCTGACAGATTTCACAGAGGGGCTTTAATAACTTTAATAAGTTATTTGTTGTGTTATACAGTATTCTGTATTATATTTAATAAGTATTCTGTACTGCTGCATTTGGAATAACGTGTTTTCATTCATTAATGTTTTCTTACTGCTGTACCCAGCATGCATTACACAAATACATCATACAACCACTGGGAGTCCCTGCAGTGCTCAGCTAATCTTGACTGCAAAGCCACTGACCTACAGTCTAATAAATACAACCAAGCTAGCACAGGTACGAACAGAATCGTAACGAAAACAGCGATTCTTTTCTTTATTCAGCACAAAATTGATGCCAGAGATTCCAGAATTTTTACCATTGTAACCAGAGAAAGAAGCTAAACTGAGGTAAAGTACCGGCTCTTTACTTTGCCAACATTAGCTTTTACCTTATTGGCCTCCTGAGGTGACAAGTTATTTCTGTCGTTTCTTTCCGTTCTCTCCGTTGTAATGGCGAATTGAAGACACTGTTATCTGACTGCAGTAAAATACACGATTTCTTAGCAGTAATGTCAGTTATCTACCATCCTTCTGTATTGACCAGCTGAAAAACCCCTGCATTGTTTGGAGTGACTGAGCACCATCAAATACTTTTGGGATGACTCCGAATGGCATTTTTGATCCAGAATAAGATGTCATAATGTTCTTGTAGCTGAATTCCATCAAATCCTCACAGCAATATTCCGACACCCGAGTAGGAAAAACTCCCTATTATATATTTTTGATTTCAGAAGCAACTGTCAGACCCCCCAGCAGCTGAAGAACCCTAAAATAACTTATTTTATCCTCGTGTGCTTGTAAGTGTAACAAACAGACCTTCAATTTTCATTTATTTGCTCTATTTTCATCTATTTCACGTCTCAGCACACACACACATATGAACGCTTCCAGAAAAATAACAGTGGGTGTGAAAAACACAGAATCGTATGAGCGAGAAATGAAAGGCACTGATCCATATCAGCATGACAACGGAGATGACAGATGGCTGATCATCTGACAGCAGTCTGACCTCACTCTATAAACTGTACTCCACTGTGTATGTGTGTGATGGCTGTGCGCACAGCATGCGTGTGTATGTCGTGTGTGTATCGGGGGCGCTGTTGCTTGTGAAGAGTGAGCGTTAAGTTTGTGAGCGTTTGAAACGTGACAAAGGAGAGAGCAAGAGGAGGAGAGTGAGAAAGAAAGAGAGCATGCTGAGGGAGCCTATAGGTGAAAATGAATCATGGCTTTAGCTCAAAGCAAGTTTGGCTGCCTGTTGATCCTTGCCAACTTGTGTGTGTGTGTAGGCCGAAGAGCAGCAGGAGTGGGAACGGGAGGCCCTCGTCTCCAGCTGCTGTCCGCACTCCTCTTTTCTCCCTTTCTTCTCTTTCTTTTGTGCTCTTGTCCTTCTTTTCAGCCTTCTCCCACTGTTTTCACAAGCTGCTCGACTGTGAAAGACTGAAAGACTGCTCTCAATGAACTCCACACAGAAAGAATGTCAAAAGGAGAGAGAAAGAGGGAGAGTGGATTGAGATGTTGAATTCTGTAGGTAACATTTTTTTTTTTTGACATTTGCAGGACAAAAATGTTCTTACTGTGTTGGAAATCCAGAGTACACTGCTAAACATGTGAGGAGCAGCAACATGACTCAGTGACGTGCATTTTAAAAGGTTACATGTTCCATCGTGTTAGTAATTGAAAGGGTTAAAGCATGTTTTGAGGTTAAAGTCAGAGTTAAGTTTAAGGCTTAGGACATTCTTAAGGGTTAAAGAATTCTCAACATAGTCATTATATGTTAAATGTTTGGAATCATATAAATTATTGTAACTTGAATAACTTGAATAACTAAATACAGTGAAGGCTGACACACTGTCAGTAAGATGGCATGTATTGCTACACACTAAAAGAAAGTAAATAGTTTATTCACAATTTGGGAACAACATGAAGTTAGACATTAAAAAATAAATTAAATGTTATTAAGTAATACACTGTAATATCTATTTATAGTCATTTAAAGGACTGACAGCACAAAGTCAATGTAAATAGTTTTTTTTTTTATCAGTGAGATTTGGCCACTTTTTCTGCTTTTTGAATGTGAGGCATCTTGGATGATTTTATCGTAAATTCAGCCTTGGTGTTGTCCTGTTTTGGAATCATGTCCAGATGCACTTATTAAGGAAAAGTTCTTCCTTTTTTATTTAAGCATATAGAATGGAGAAGGAAAAATGTTCCTAATTTGAATGGAAGTTTATGTAAGGTTTTATTTTAGACTGTTTTTATTAGTCCATTCATCATAACACTTCAATAGATTATTAAGGCCAACTGGTGTTTTAAATATTACAAACAATTAATAGATTAAAATGGAGGTAATGGAGATAAACAGCAACGATATGTTCACATCGTGTAAAGGAAAGCTAACATTTTAAATGGTGTAAAAAATAAAAGGTGTAAACAAATAGAATTGCCAGATTTAACATTGACGACAGGGAACGTATGTATAACCCCATGTCATAACGCTGTATAAAAACAGTGCATATGTGTATAGGTGGGTGTGTGTAGACTGAGTGAGTCAGCTGTGTTGATGAAATAGTTGGCTGGTTAAAATATTATTTCAGACCTTTCCCAGTATCACCGTAATCGACCACAAGAGCGGTTTAATCCTCCTGCATCCATTTCTATGAACCTTAATAATCTTAGCGACTGCGATTGCATATAAAGATTAGGCCGGTGTACTTTGGCATGCTTTTTTGTAGCTAGGTTCGCTGCTGAGTGGCAAATTTAAAGTGATGATTTGAAGGTGTTTGAAAAGGAAGCCAGGGGTTTCCTTCTCCTTTTTTTCCCCTCCGATTTTCCACGAGTCATAGCCAAGTTTAACGTTTTTGCTGGAGCTCTTTCTTTATCTGGACATTTGAATGCAGGGACAGAACCCTGCGTGTTACTTCATGACAGAGTGTTTACGTGTTGGATGAAGAGTGAATAAACTGCAGGTCTTTCATCAAACGTGTGTTTGGAGTAGCGAAGAAGTAGAGAGAAGGCTGTTGATGTGTGTGGGGACACACACAGTGGACATGGTGGGCCGAAAACCAAAACCACACAGCGGCCTATCAGAATGCTTAAAAAATAACAGGACTAACACAATCGGAGCTGGTCTGGATGAAATTCGAGAAGGCAACAATCCAGTGTGTGTGTGTGTGTGTGTGTGTGGTAGACAGAGTGGTACTTTGGCTGTGTATTATGCATAAACCACTTACTCTTGAGATTTCCCATAAAGGTTCTACCAAAACAGGCCCCACCCCCAGTCCAAAAAAACATCTGTCAGTCATTACTGACCCCTCCCCCTGTCCCTCAGGCCAGGACTCCAGAAACAGCTCTTGACCTTTGCCCCAAAACAAAGGCCTCCACTTTACGCTTTCCACATGTTTTTGTGTGAGAAGCGTACTATGACTTGTCCTACCACTGAGCTTGAAATATTGCTTTGTTGCACATACATGTATAAAATGTTCCTACTATGATGCTAATATCCTACAAGTTTCAAACAATTTGTAGAAACCTTAAAAAATGTAGAAATTTTTGATAGCAAATGGGAATGGAATAGCTGTAATAG
>NC_051237.1:18832500-18945000 GCF_015220715.1 Pygocentrus nattereri | reverse complement strand
ATTTTATAAATGTTTACAATTACATTCATATTTCGATGCGAGTTCATTTAGCTGTACATACTGTATAAAGGAATTTCTGTACTTAATTGTTATGATGCTGAATTCCCATTGCACGTCCTTTATATTGTTCACAGATGTTTCTGTGTTGTCAATTTTATGTGTATTTGTAGTGTATATATATATATATATATATATATATATATATATATATATATATATATATATATGCTGATTTAATTGTATGTACACATGCACCAAGATGAATTCCTTGTACGTTTGTTTTTGGCGAATAAAGATCCTGGTTCTGAAATATGGGCTGATCAAACTCAATCCAACCCTTGGCTGTAATGACAAACTACATCCAACAGATGTCGCTGCAGCCACAACAAAAGAAGACAGAGAAACCTGTTGACTTCACAAGAAAAGTAAAAAAAGTAATCACAGTCTTTAAAAAGAAATCACAGACATGAAAAGGAACGTATCTACGTTAGTGATATATGTAGGATTTGTAAATTGTTATTATCTGGGCGAACAGCCACAACCACAACCCATTAGGATCTGTCCACCTTTGTTCCAAAAACAAGTCGTCCTTATGTGGTTATGTAACCTTGCCGATGGGTTTCCAGTGAAGTGGTGAGAAGCGTGATAGCTGAAGGTGGCATTTATTCTCTTTGAGCTGATAGAATTATATCAGGAGACCTTGGCCTGGAATAAGCAATAAGTCAAGTAGGCAAGTGAGTTTAATTTCTGATTAATTACAGATTGATTTGCAACAGAGTGATCTCAAAGTCCGTAAGAGTAAAAACAACAGGATGAGGCTGAGGAAATTAGTGCTTGATCATGTGTACTTTGGTCTACATCAAAATATTACATTTCTACATCACAGAAATGTACATTCAAGTAATCTTCTAGGTTACTGGCAACTGTTCTGTTTGTTTTTTAAGCAGTATATTCAAAAGTATCTGGTGAATTTAGTTACTTTAAGTTGCACCCATAGCTGACACAGGAGTTTAAATGTGCACACACAGCTTGTATAATCGTTTATATTATATAGCCTGTATAATAGTGTTTTAAATAGAATGGGATGCTCTGAAACAGCCGCACAAGCCTAAGGTGGCTAGAGGGGTGTAAAGCCCCACCAGCGCTGGTCTGGAGTGACGGAGCTCCATCCAGTACATTTCCAGACCTAATCATGCAACATCAAAACCTAACTAATCCTCTTGTGGCTGAATGCAATAAAAACATCACTGCAATGTCCCAACATCTGTTTTATCCATGTTATTGCATATTATAAAAATCAACAAATGTTCTTTGACCGGGTGGCACTGGGTAGCGCTGTCGCCTCACAGCAAGAAGGGCCTGGGTTTGATTCCCGGCCAGACGACCAGGGTCCTCTCTGTGTGGAGTTTGCATGTTCTCCCTGTGTCTGTGTCGGTTTCCTCCGGGTTCTCCTGTTTCCTCCCACAGTCCAAAGACATGCAGTCAGGCCAATTGGACATGCTAAATTGCCCCTAGGTGTGAATGTGTACCTCTGTCTGTCTGCCCTGTGATGGAATGGTGACTGTGATGGCCTCCACCTCCCCCCGCCACCCAGAAGGAAAAGCAATTTAGAGGGTGTGTGTGTGTGCGTGTGTTCTTTGACCAGGGACACCCAAACTTTTGCGTATGACTGTTTAGTAAAGTATAAAATCAGCAGTCTAATGATTCGGAACCTACTGAGGTTACTGTATTATGGATGCTGCTGCTGCTTTTTAGTCAGTCAGTATTTAAATATTTACTGAATTTATAGAAATCTTAACATTCGTTAAATTATTTTTTGACATAAAATTGTATGTGACTTTTAGAAACTAAAACAGAAGAGCTTGTGCCACAACAACACATCGAGTCACATGAGCAGACAACAAAGCTCAACTGAATGCCTGTGACCTTTGACCTTTCTGAAGGCATGGCGCTAAAAAACGGTGATGGAGATGACCTGGACTTGGGGATACTAATACAGACAAATGACTGTCAATAAACAGTTTGTTGCTTTATAAACAAATGCAGGTTAAGACTACCATGCAAACATGGAAGTCATATTTCAACAGCTTTCAGAAACCCTGCCAAGTTCTCTGGGCTCAAGCTCATCTGAGATTCAGGTCGGTTTATATAGTGCTTTTTACAAGTGTTATCATAAAGCAGCTTTACAGTGAAATCCAGGTCCAAGCCTCATTGAGCAAACCAATGGCGACAGTGGCGATAAAAACTCCCTAAGAGCAAGAGGAAAAAACCTTAAGAGGAACCAAGACTCAAAAGGGGAAAACATCCTCATCTGGTCAACACAGAGTAGCAAAACAATAAAACAAGAGTAATATGAATAGAGAATGAAGTATACCATCAGTATAAAGCATTAAAATACAGAAAAGGAGAAATGCAGGTGAAACAATGGCCCAGATTTAATTGTTTGAGTCTGTGCAGCGGTGCCATCAAGAGGATCAGTAGAATGCAGGTGAGGTTTGCACAACATTGTACAGCAAGAAGCTCCATGGTAGTCAAACTGGTCCAGAAGGTGGGCGAGCAGTGGGCACCCAGCTTCACAAAGAAACACACAGAGTTGGTTCTGTTATGAGAGATTGGTTATACTATACAGTGTAATAGAGTGCAGCAGAGTTTCAGGCAGATCTACATGTTTCAACCTAACTAAAAGGGAGAGCCAGAAGATAACGAATACATGAGGGCTCCCTAAGTTGCTCCTTCTCTTCACTGTCAATAAACTTTAGTGAATGTGTGAGAACAGGGGGACGACAGAAGCCACACTCCCAGGAGAGGATTAGTGGGTAACTAGTGGGTAAGCACCATTAATGCAACAACATGCCATTGTCAATCTACATTCTGCATGAGTTAACAAAGGCATGGCTGCTTAATCAGAGTGGGGCGTGCCTGCAGTCTAGAATTGTCTCCCAGTGAAAACATAAGACTTTTCATTTATTTATCCCCCAATTTTCTTCCCAATTTATACATATCCAGTTCCACCCACTACTTAGGACTCTCCAAATCATGCAATACCACCAGCACTAGGAGGGTGAAAGCTAGCACAGGCCTCCTTCAAGATCTGTGAGGCAAGCCACCACATCTTTTCAAACTTCTGCTAATGCAGTGTCATTGGACATTGGACCAATTGTGCTCTCTTGGACTCCCATGTATGGCCGTAGCATATGCAGGGATCAAATTCACAATCTCCTGATGATATCGCCAACACACAGATTATGAAGCTCAATATATGATCTCAAAAAAATTGTAAAAAAAAATTACTTTCAAAATTGGACCAATTGGTGTCTTCAGTCCCCAGAGGATCCTTAATTGTTAAAAGGTGATGTAACACAGTGGCAGACATGCTCCTGTCCCAACTTCCTCCAAAAGATAAAATATCAAATGCTGTTTTTTGTGCTGCTGTAGCTCAATGTAGATCAAACAGGACTGTCTAATCACTGCCTTCACTTTTTGGAAATGGGTTTCTATGTACATGGCCTTTGACTCATGTTCCCTTATGACCTGATCCAGCAAACATTTCTGAATTAATCTACATGCGCGAGAGGAGATACCTATCACTTGCTTCATGATGCAATCAATTGTTTGACCTCCAGCGATAACTCAAATGTTGTCCTGCAGTGCTTTTAATGCTTTCCTTGCTGATCAGCTAAGTAAGCCTCCTTGACTAGAAACAAGCTCTGCAGTGTTCAGACAAGCCACCACATGGGCAAAGAATGTAATACAGTTATAATTGCTATCAGAAAGATTACTTCTTCATTTTGAAACACACTCCAAGGCACATTGGACCGCCTACATTAATCACTTAATTTTTTGGTACAATTAAAAAAAAATGCTGGCTGTATTTATTGTCATTAACATATTGCTGATGGAGAAGTCTATCTAGGAGATATATAACAATAAAATCAAAGCTACTTTACCCTTTATTGTAGTTGATGAGCCAAGAGATGTTTACTGTTTGGAGTCATTAGTTTTACAGTGGAGCATCAAGTCAACAAATAGAGGAAGCTCATATCCCACCAATTAGCACAATATTATGTGTGTGCTTATATCATCCAATATTTCACATCACAAATGAGTTGGTAAATATTCTTGAATAGATTTAACTATGTGGTGCCTGGCACTACTGTTACCTATTTTTAAAAATATGTTACATAAATACAGTAATAGCAGCAATCTTAAAACTTGAATTTGTTTGTACTTTTGTCCATTTTCAAATGTTTGCTTAAAAACATTTTTACTCAGCTATTTCTTTAAAAGACACGAAGGAATTCAGCCTTTATAAACATCACTTTTGCACTTGCTATCACAAAAGCTGTGTAGACTACCATGATTTCATCTACTGGTTCAAGGTCATTCAATTCTGGTCCTGGAGGCCTGATGTCCAGCACAGTTTGGAAATTGTGCTATAGAAAATATTAAACCTACGATCAACAGCTGAGTTGAATGGGATGTGTTTGAGCAAGGAACTCACTAAGCTGTGTTGTAGACCAGTCCTCCAAGATTGGAGCTGAAGACCTAGACCACATAATGTTCTATTTCTTTTAGACTAATCAAGCACAATCCACAGTGAGCCCATTTTAATTCATAATGAGTGGTTCATGTATTGATGTATTGCCTAGCAGTCAAGCTAGACGTGTGAGGTAACCAGCGACACAAAATGGATTTGGATTTTACGTATAGTGAAGAATATTTGTGAAGAAACTAATCTACTTTTACTCATTCTTCCATCATTCACAGTCTGTCACTAACTCCTTTTTTTCTGTTTAACTTCTTTCTCTTCTGTTAATGACTCCTTTGCTGTTTGTCACACTTCTCTCTTTAGAAAGCGAAAACAGAAAAAATGAAATGCCTACAAATAACCTCCACAAATATGAATACTTATTATCAAAAATCGAACCTTTACTAGTAGTATAATGATTGAAAGAAAGAAAAAAAACTACATCGTACCATGACATTTTTCTCAAATCTATGTGTCTTCATTGTCAGCAACCCTAGGAATTATTATGAGTAAAATCTAAGTAGATTCCTATTCATATTTTATGGTTTATAGCCCACCTGAGTGTTTTAGAACAGTTTAGCACACCACAACATGGTCAGCCATGACGTCCTGTTTCATTGGGGTATGAATAAGAGGTGACACCCAGGCCAAATTCCCTTAGTCTTCCATCGCTTTAAGAAGACAAGTCAGGAAAAAAGAAATTAGCGAAACAGTTGAAAACGCCCCTTTCCACTATCAGATCAACAATTAATACATTTAAAGCAACTGTAGGTGTTTATAATTTGCTGAGAACCGGACGTACGTCTATATGGACCTCAGGTACAATGAGGACGATGATTCAATCGCCCAAAGAATCTCCAAGGGTTACAGCTTGGGAACTGCAGACATTAGTTAGGTCTTAGAATCAGGACATTTTCCAAACCACACTCTTAGAAAAACAGGTACTAAACTGTCGCTGGAGTTAGGGAACATAATTTAGCCACATTATACTGAAATGATATTTTATTATATACTCTACATACCCTGTGTTTACTATAGGCTTTATATCTTATTGTTCTGTTATGACACATTAGATTTTTTAAAAGGTACAAATATATAATATTTAAAAAGAAAATATTTAATGTCCACAATTGGACCTTAAACACCACTGGTGTACCTTTGAGGGTACACTTATTGTTTGTACCTTCATGAATGAAAAATGTATATGCACAGTAGCTTTTTTTCTGGCAGTGTACAATCACTCACCACCTAAATAACTCCAAACTGTTTGGCAGTAAATATTCTGAGAAAAACGTTCACCTCCTGCTACATTTTTTAATTCTTTTTTCCTTTTAGTCATTGTACTTCAAACAGATTTTTGTTAATATTTTGAATAAGAGATCAAAAGGATGAGCCTTAAAGAATGTTCTTCACAGCCAGTTGAGCTCATGTTTAAAAGGGCTGCCAGTATTTGTGAAGGGCACTGCATGCAATAGTTACAGATGTGCTGAGAGATAAGGTTTTGACCTAAAACATACTTTTTAAATACAATCAGGACAGAGATGTTTGTGCAGATGGCAAACCTTTTGTGTGTGTGTGTGGGGGGGGGGGGGGGGGGGGGGGGGGGTATTACTATTTACCATCATTATTTACTGCTTAAATCTCATGTAGGTTCACTGGCAAATGCATCGGCTATATTTACTTTGTAAACAGTAGACTGTAAAGAAATCTGAGTTAGTTAGTCTCTTTACACTGCATCATTTCACACGATACCGCTCTAAATAACTCTTTAAATGACACATAGGTTGTATACATTTTAGAAAATTTTATTTAATTTTATACTATTTATTAAAAAGTTTTAAGAGACCACTTTTACTTAACGGGAGTAATTATTTCACCGCAACGCCTTTTCTCAGCGTGGGTTTCAGGCTGCTCTAAACATCTGCTCTCTAATCTCGGAACCGGCTTAACGGCTAGAAACACACTCGTAGCCGCTTCAGCTTCAGCCAACGCCGCGGAGCCCGGGCACGGCCTCCTCCCCGCTCTACAGGGAAGAGAACCGGGTTAGTAGGTCAAAGTACTGAGGGAGTGTCCGGATGTTGCATCAGTGTTTGCCTCATTTCTACTGTCTCTCTCTCGGTATTTGAATGAGATTCAAGCAGCTGCCTCGAATTTCTATCGCTGTATGTTTCCAAACAGATCAGTTCCCAAAGCGGTTAGCCTGCTCCTTTCCCGGAAAATCCCAAAAAAGCCGTTAACGGTCGAACCAAGAGCTGTCAACACGCGGCCTTGTGATTGGCTCTAAAATGACAGAGTCAGCAAACGGACCAATCGGAGCTTGTTGCGATGGGAGTCCTGCGCGAGCCCACTGCAATTATGCAAATTGACATTTGCCTCCTCCTCGCGGTCCGATGAGGGGACTTGAGGTTTGAGACTTCAGGGAAATTTAACAGAATCTGAAAGCAAAAGCAGCCCACGGAGGGACGCGGACACACGCGGGACGTCTACAGTTGAAATGGTTCGCTCTGCTTTCGCGAGTCCTGCCTGAGGTCCAGCGCTGGTTGGGATGTCATGTCAGGAAGTTGCCAGAAGCCGGTGGTAGCGTGTTAGTGCGAACATTTTCGCCGGCCTGGGCTGTTCCCTTTGTCTGACAGGAGAGGCAACGGCGTGCTCTTTTGTTTGGGGTCTTTCTTTGTTTAACTGCAAAAAGAGGACCGTGTCTGTTTTTTCGTGGAGGCCGTCCCGAGGTTGACTTGATTTTGAAACATGCAATACATGAAGAAATATTTCACAGAAGGTTTGATTCAGTTCACGATCCTACTTAGTTTGATAGGCGTTCGCGTGGATGTCGATTCCTACTTGAACGGATACTCGCCGCTGATAATAGAGACTGACGGAGGGCCGAGCTCAGCTTTCATACAGACTCCGCTTCACCATTACCGGGACACGGCGGACGGTTATCAAGTGCACCCCAAATGCCCGGAGTTCGACTACCACTTGGTGAGCCGAAGGCTGCTGAATGAAGTACGCGCTCTCGGCTCTCCTGCCCGCTTCCCCACTCGCCTCAGCGCGTGGCTGGTGCATCTGGTACCCGGTGGCCAGGAGCGGGACGAACCACAAGAGAACAGCGGGAACCAGGACGCAGGAGAGCTCGACGGCCAGAACTCTTCTGGAGACGAAGCTGACGATAATAACGCCGTGAGTTGACTAACGCCACGAAGTTTCCTAAGCGCTAGCTAAGCTGGCTAACAAGCCTAGCAGGCTGACCAGGTAGCATGCATCACTTTGTTCGCGAGTTCGGTCACCTGTGACCCGATTTAAATCAATCGGGCTTGAGTCGGTGCCCCAGAACTGCTGTGCGAACCAGCGACTCTCTGAATTAGCGTTAGTTCATGGCATGCTTTCTGTGCGCAGGAGAAGCAAAGCCGAAAGTGAAACGACGGTTGGCACGTTAACTTGCTAGTTAGCTAAGCTAGCTAACATTAACAGCTTACGTTGGCTCTTCAGTTAATCGAGACAAAAGTTTCACTGACTAGTATCTACAGAGTTACCAGTGTTTAATGGTTTGCCATTCGTTTGTTAGCTAGAAAGATATGGACTACCAATACGCACTGTTCTCTGCTGAGCTTTTGGTATTGGTACTCAACAGAGAACAAAGCCTGACATTGTGTTCGGTTTACGCTAATGCTAACTGGCAGCCCACCTGTTATTTCAGCAGTCGCTATGGCAACAAAGTCAGGGCAAAGTTGGACAACACTCTTACTGCTGCTGAGATGGACTGCCCACGGCACTGGCTCTAAAACTACCTTTTATAAGAGAGTGTGTGCAATTTTTATGTTTCAAACATTTATCTAGAAAACAAAGTTCAAGTCCAAATTTAAAAAGTGCTTTTCCTAACCAGCTATACATTTAGAATGGTAAAGACATTGATTATTCCTAAATGCCTTATGCCTAAATTTCCTTCGGGATCAATCAAGTATCTATCTATCTATCTATCTATCTATTCAGTGGCACTCTTGCTCAAGCTGGGATGTGCCACAGGCTTTTACATAATAATTTTTTTTTTCTTAGGTAGGAGTGGTAGGTAGTTCATGTGATTGTGTCTTTGCAGCTGTAGGGGTTCTGGGTGGTTAAATCAAGTCCAGACAGAGGCTGAGCAAAGCCACTGTCTTTGAGTCACTTCTTGTAACTCCATGAGGCAGATAAAAGGCGTAACATGCAAATCTCTCCCATTAACTTTTTCCACGTATGAAGCCCCAACCAGGGATTGGTGAAGTGGTGCAAGTGTCACCCTAAGGATATCTCTTTACAGGAATTTACAGGAAGAGCGAACCGTTTGTAGATTCCAAAATTAGAGTGCAGTAAAACTTGGCTTGTCCGTTGGCATCACTGTTGACGGGATCTTTAACAAACATTTACATTTATGGCATTTGGCATCTTATCCAGAGCGACTTACAATTTTGATCATTTTTACACAGGGAGGCCAAGGTGGTGTTGGGAGTCTTGCCCAAGGACTCTTATTGGTATAGTGTAGGGAGTTTTACCCAGGTGGGGATTGAACCCCAGTCTACAGTGTAGAAGGCAGAGGTGTTAACCACTACACTAACCAACACACAACAAAGATGTATAAACTTTAGGTCCTTGGTTTGCACTTGCAGCAGGTGTGAAAGCCTCCATACATGATTGTGTGATTGTACTGCACCTGTCCGGCATCCCTAATTTAAGAGGGTGTACACATTCTACCACCACCTTTTCAGTCTTTTCTGAGCAGAGACGGAGCAATTGCTCTCATGGTCATATTTCACCGTAGTAGGATATAAGGATGGAATTAATTGCGTGATTTTAGCATAAAAGTAAAGTAATGAACTTCTAAAGGAGGTTTTGAGAGAACTTAACATTGGGTAACATTCCTGGAGGCAACAAACAGCCCAGTAATGATCAGAAAAAGGTTTATTTCATCAAGAAATTCAGTTTTATCACTGCAAATTTACAGACCTCAAACTTGTAACTGCGATAAACACAAGTGTTGTGCTGATCCTTTCTGTTTGCATGTCCACACCAAGCCTCTTTTGTTATATTGTTTTGTAACTTCTCTTTCTTTTTTTTCTACTATTTTAGGGGGCATGCCAAGCAGAGGAGGAGGCTGTGAAAGATGAGGATGAAGAGCTCAGTCTTGATCCACTGAGCCAGCTCACTCATAGCTCGACGCTGGAGCAAGAGGTAGGTTAACTAGTTTTACACTGCATTTTATTCTAATTGATTTGTGTGGTTTTGGGTATTTACAGTATTTTTATATATTTTTTAGAACTGTTAATGTTACTTGCATATGTTTTCAGGGATTGTTTAGTAGCAGTATTCTGCCTCCTCCTCTATCTGGGCTTGAGATCCATCCTCAATGGCAGGACCTCCTGTCAGATTTTGATGTGAGTAGCTTTATTTAGTTATTGTGTTTGAGTTGATGTAATATAACATGAAAGATAATAAACACACATGACTTATTTTTACTGAGAATTGTCAGGAACTTCACAATTAAATGATGTGACAAAATGAAAAGGAAAAAAACACACCACATATACAACCCCAATTCCAATGAAGTTGGGATGTTGTGTAAAACAAATAAAAACAGAATACGATGATTTCGCAAAATATTTTCAACCTACATTCAACTGAATACACTACAAAGACAAGATATTTAATGTTCAAATGGATACACTCATTTTGAATTTGATGCCTGCAACACGTTCCAAAGAAGTTGGGACAGGGGCGTGTTTACCACTGTGTTACATCACCTTTCCTTTTACCAACACTCAATAAGCGTTTGGGAACTGAGGACGCTGATTGTTGAAGCTTTGAAGGTGGAATTCTTTCCCATTCTTGCTTGATGTCCAGCTTCAGCTGCTCAGCAGTCCGGGGGCTCCGCTGTCGTATTTTGAGCTTCATAATGCGCCACACATTTTCAATGGGAGACGGTCTGGACTGCAGGCAGGCCAGTCTAGTACCCGCACTCTTTTACTACAAAGCCACGCTGTTGTAACACGTGCAGAATGTGGCTTGGCATCGTCTTGCTGAAATAAGCAGGACGTCCCTGAAAAAGACGCTGCTTGGATGGCAGCAGATGTTGCTCCAAAACCTGTAAGTACCTTTCAGCATTAATGGTGTCTTCACAGATGTGCAAGTTACCCCTGCCATGGGCACTAACACACCCCCACACCATCAGAGATGCTGGCTTTTGAACTTTGCGCTGAAAACAATCCGGACAGTCCTTTTCCTCTTTGGCCCGGAGGACACGACGTCCATGATTTCCAAAAACAATTTGAAATGTGGACGCGTCAGACCACAGGACACTTTTCCACTCTGCGTCAGTCCATCTCAGATGAGCTCGGCCCAGAGAAGGCGGCGGCGTTTCTGGGTGGTGTTGATATCTGGCTTTGCATGGCAGAGTTTTAACTTGCACTTGTAGATGGAGCGACGAACTGAGTTCACTGACAGTGGTTTTCTGAAGTGTTCCTGAGCCCATGTGGGAATATCCGTTACAGAATGATGTGGGTTTTTAATGCAGTGCCGCCTGAGGGGTCGAAGGTCACGGGCATTCAGTGTTGGTTTTCTGCCTTGCCGCTTACTCGCAGAGATTTCTCCAGATTCTCTGAATCTTTTGATGATATTATGGACTGTAGATGATGAAATCCCTAAATTCCTTGTAATTGCATGTTGAGAAACGTTGTTCTTAAACTGTTGGACTATTTGCTCACACAGTTGTTCACTAAGTGGTGAACCTCGCCTCATCCTTGCTTGTGAACGACTGAGCCTTTCAGGGATGCTCCCTTTATACCCAATCATGACACTCACCTGTTTCCAATTAACCTGTTCACCTGTGGAATATTCCAAACAGGTGTTTTGAGCATTCCTCAACTTTTCAAGTCTTTTGTTGCCCCTGTCCCAACTTCTTTGCAACGTGTTGCAGGCATCAAATTCAAAATGAGTGAATATTTGCAAAAAACTAAGTTTATCTGTTTGAACATTAAACATCTCGTCTTCTTAGTCTATTCAATTGAATATCGGTTGAAAAGGATTTGCAAATCATCGTATTGTTTTTATGTTTTACACAACGTCCCAATTTCATTGGAATTGGAGTTGTACGATAGATGTTTTTGGTCAGTGGTTGTCTTGAAATAAATTAAGGTTTTTATTAATAATTGCTTAATTTTTATTTGTTTTAGGAATACATGAATAAATTAATAACGGAGGAGTGTATTCCTGTATTGTAGGTGATGTTTTCTCTTTGGAGTTGTTCAGAGCACAGAACTGTCTACACTTTTAATCACAGTGACAACAGCACAGGCTGTAGTCAGTGTTTGGGTGTGAGACGGTCAGTGGCTGTAAAATTCTGTGAGCAACTGAATGTTTGCTAACGCATAGCACAGAACATTCAGCAGAGTAACATCAGTTCAGTTTCTATAACTTCTCTCTCTTTTTTTCTGCTATTGATTTATAGAAACTGAAAAACATCAGAAATTGAGATACTAGTTTGTACTACAAATGCACAGACTACCTCTTCACCATTAGCAATCACAACAGGCTACTGATAACAACTCGCTAGTACTGCTAAATATACCACATCTGTGAAAGTGAAACTAGCTCAAGTACCCAGCTATCATGCATGCTTTAACAGCAGAAAACAAACTAGCGAATCATTTTCACACTTGTTTCTCCGTGAATTGTGACTCACAGAAGGGTTGGACATAAATTACTAAGATACAAAACAAAGTTTATAAATAATAAATTTAAAATAGCTGACTCTGGAGATCTTATACCATGTAGCTTTTACTTACTAGTCAGTCAAACACACCTAATCCAGTTAGTCAGGCTCTTAAGGAGGCCATGAAAATTAGGTGTGGTTGAAACAAATTTTGTTGGTAGAAATCCAGTAGCAGGGCAGGGCAGCCAACTCTGATTTAAAACGAGGGCTTTCAGTCAGTTTCTCAACATTTACTGCCAGCAGAATTCTGTAATGGGACCTCTAGCAGATTTGCCCTCAGATAACCTTCACGTTGTGGTGCTTTTAATACTTCAAAACACTGCAAAACAGTTCTAATAATTGGCTGATTTAACAAGTCCTTCCTGAACTGAGTCAGGTAAGTCACTAAATTGTAAAAGGCACAATGACCGAAGTATCATGACTCATTTAAATTGTACATAGATGATTCCAAAAGAATTGAAAGCAAATTATTTTTGAATAAATAGTGATTGGTCAGAGAGGTTTTAATATTAAGATGTGTGTGGATTGGCTTGGCATCTTGTATCTCCATTTTTGATGCATTTGTTTTTGACATAATTTGAAAATACCAGTTACCATTTACATTGTATGTAAATTTAATGATGAATGGATCCAAAGAAATGACCCAAAATGACTTGTGGTGCGGGGGAGTCTGGTTCCAGACTTATATTACATTAAAAGTAAAGAAGTTTTTTTTTCTCCTGTAAAATTACCTTTCTGGTGATACAAGGTTTTCTTCCGACCACAGCGATATGTTTAATAGCTTATTTATAACTGAGGACAACAATTTTACCATCTTTTCCCCATCACAGTCCCCCCCCCCCCCAAAAAAAAAATCCCTGTGGTCCTTTGAATTATTTGTGAAATGTGTGTCTCTGAAGTAAAGCAAATCAGATAAATTGTTTGAAAAAGCTGGGAAAACATTTGAACATTCTTTTGAATCCAACTGGTTAGCTTGCTTAGCAGTGAAAGCAGCTTTGTAGGGCATATCCTGTAGTGGTAGAGATGGTCAGTACATGATATCCATGACGATGATTCTAAAGGAAAACGTGCATCTCCAAAACAGTAACATTACAGGAGAAGGCAAAAAACATTCTCAATTTTTAATGCAAGTTAATATAAAAAGGTTTTATTCCAAGTAGTTTTGAAACATTTTTCAGTCCATTCATTATAAATTTTCAAACAATGTAAAGGATAACCATTGTTCACATAGTGATGAAAAATAAAAAGACAAAACTTTCTTTCTTTGTGTGTGCTGCATTGTCTACATGTTATGAATTAGTCTGATGCACTTCTGGCTTTTTACTTTGCAGGCTTTTGACTCGTTGATCCCACAGCACATCTCCAATCTGGATGTGGATATCCCGAATCCCATTAGCTATAATGCCAGCCTCCAAGATGCAATGGTAACCAGTGGTGGAGATTACAGACCAGACCCACAAGGAGGTGGATTGCAGGCCACATCTCACCAAAGAGCATCATTCTTCCGTCTAGAATCAACTAACTTGTCTCACTCAGACACTCCACCTGGAGCAGCAGGTGCTCTGCCGCTCCCTCTGTTCTCCTTATCAGGGAACAGCTCTCACAATGAAACCTCCCATTCAAGGGTGGGGGGTTATCTGGACGAGGCTGTGTTTGAACAGATAAATCTCCTGGGTCTGGAAGGACTGGGAAGCATGGACTCTCAGCTGCTAAACAGGATGGAGGGCAGTATCAATTCTCCATGGCTGGAGGACTTTGACTCAGACTCTGGTCTATCACTGGAGAGCAGTTACAGAAGCCCAGCCTCTACATCTGCCTCATCGTCTTCAGATTCATTTTGCGAAGATGAGGGTGGAGCCACGGGTTACAGTAGTGAAGTGGAGTCGCTCTCTACTAAGGGAGGGGCCTGTGCGTCAGCATGCTATGACTGGACGCCACTGGACCTCAGTGAGAATATCTGGCATGACCACACCTACTCACTCCAGATGCCTGAAGACCACACCCCTCACAGCTGGGCCCCACCTGTCAAAGGTATTAAACAAGAAATGCTAAGCGAAGATGAATGTGAACCAGAGGAACTGAGTCGGGATGGGCGGCGCCTTCAGGCTTTAGGTCTTCCCTTTTCCGCTCCTCAGATTGTGAACATGCCTGTGGAGGACTTCCTGGAGCTGTTGGAAGGACGAGGCCTGTCCATGTCTGAAATCACACTACTGCGGGACGTGCGCAGACGGGGGAAGAACAAGTTAGCTGCTCAGAACTGCCGGAAAAGAAAGTTGGACGCCATCTTGGGTCTTCAGGAAGAGGTGGATGCTCTGGCAGCTCAGCGAAACGCCCTCCTACGTGAGCGGTCTCGGACTGCCAAGGCGCTTTCTGCTGCAGCAGAGAGTTTTGAAGCCTTTTCGCAGGACGTCTTGAGACAGCTGCGGGATGAGTATGGACAGCCCCTGAACCCAGAGCAGTACACAATTCACTGTGGCGCAAACGGACGGATAGCTGTCCGACCTCGTACGCACGCAAGAACCACCACCACAGGGGGCAAGACTGTGAAGAGGAAGAAGGATAAAAAACCCTAAGAGATTTGTGTGTGTGTTTGTGTGTTTGTGTGTGTGTGTGTATACAGAATGTATATGTGTGCTTCCTGAAGGGATATTTGGACTTGGACTTCTACTGAATTTCCTTTCCTGCAGTTAGCTGTCATGGGATATTTGTGGATCATTCCTGTTATTCATGGCTTCACAGGAGAATAGAAAGACTGTTGGCAATTTTAAATTACAGCACCCTAGACTACAGTTCTCTGCTTAAAAGAATGTAGCAAAAACACTGGACGTGTATAGGAGTGTCTCAGAGTATTTTTAAAAAAACGACTTGAAGACATTTATCCTTTTATTTTTTACAGTAGCTGCAAAAAGAAAATCGTTACTAAGTACATTTCTTTGCAACTAATGTAAAGATGGGCGTAAGAGGCAGGTAGTCACTGGATAACTTTGCCAAAAAAAAAAAAAACTCGTGCATTGTTGTTGCTACTCTGGAAAGGTATGAATATACAGTAGCCACAGTCAAGCATGACTTTAATTTGTGTAATTTAAACTTGACCACATGCTGCCCCTGACTTCCATCTGAAAGGGTGCATCATGCCATAATTAAAACCATTACAAGTTACTTGTAAGCAAAACAGTGTGTAGTTTTACTGCTGTAGTCATCATAAACACAGATGACGCAGTTATCTCCTACGTGCATGATGGTTCCTGCCTCAGCTGTGAGACTGAAGGCTAAGCACCCTCTGGTGGGAAGCTGCCTGTTGATGGGGCTTACACAATAATGTGTACTTACTGCAGTGATTAGGCTCCTCTCCTTGTTAAGCAATTCTTTTGTTTCCAAGTGTTTACAACCACATGACTGTTACTCTCTGGCCTTCCTCCTTTGATTATTCCACTTGTAGCTGTATTATTTCATATTTACCGTAACGGGAACAGTTTTGCGTCTTCAGTTCAAAAACTTTGTTTTTTGAAAATGTGTTTTCTTTTTTTTTTTGTAATGTCTGTCTTTACAGTTTTTATGCCAATTACACATTCTGTGTTTTGAATGAAAATCACATCAGCGCAAACCTTCAGAAATATGCCTTGTCCCTGAAGAGCACAAGACGTTCTAGACATTTGCCTAAATCTTTTGGAGCTTTCTGAGTGGTGATTCTTGGTGATTCGTTCTACCTCATAACATGACCACTAGGTCACCAAAGTTAAAAAAAGATTCATGGAAGAGAGAGACAGAATTACCCCAGCCCCCACTTCATTGCTTATCTGCCCAGTGTATTTTAGGGGAGAGGGGGCACCGATTTCTCTACATACAAATGATTCTTCTGGAAAAGCAGTGCAAGTCAAAATCATGTTCTGTAGTACTTAAGGATTTCCATAAGACAAATAAAGGAAAAAAAATCAAGTAACTGCTTTTCAGTTCTGGTTTGTACTTGGGACCCTCTTAACATTTCAGCTTATTTTATTGGAGAGGAAAAAAAAAAAATCAATACCTTTACCTTGTAGTAAGCCCCTCCACCTCTGTCCATTTCATAGACTGAGGTTATACTATATGTTCAATGTTAGTTTGTTGAAATAGAGTTCTCCTTGCTTTAAGGGAGTACTTTGGTTTTAAAAAAAAAAAAAATCACTTCCCCTTCAAACCCCAAATGTTGTCCATCAGCAGACGTGGTTGGTGTCTGTAGTTTATTTCTTCAGTTTGCACTGGAGCGGTGAGGCTAATGTGGCTAATAAGGGTGTAATGATTTACAAAATCCTGATTTTGTTTTCATACAATAGTCAAAAAAAAAAGTACATTTGAAACTAAGCTGTGCTTTGTAGTGTCCCAGTCTAGTGCTCTAGCCACATTAAAGGAGAATTCCACAGATTGTTCAAAATCTCTGTCCATTGAGTCCTTGATATGTAAAAGAAGTCACTCGGAGTGGTTTACAGATTTCTTTACAGTGGTGATGGTAGGAACCAGGGGTCATGATGTCATGTAAACATAGGCATTTGATTTCTTAACCGAAATGACAAATAAGCCTACATGCATCTTCTGGGTTTTTTATACGCAGTGTTTATAACCGTAAAGTTGTAAATCTGAAACAAGTTTTCATTGGGAATGCTATTGAAATGCCCTGCATCGCCCCTAATAACGTGAGGGAGCTTGGAGGCATTAAACTTTCCAGACGTCTGGTTCCCATCACCACCACTGTGAACAGTTTTGAATTTTACGTTTCAATACAACGAGGCATTTCACATCAAACTACGCTGAAGGACCTTATTTACTTCATATAATTATGCAGAAATTTTGAAAAAAAAAAATCAGTGTACTAACCCTTTAACACAGCGACCACAACCTAACGTGCTAGCCACGACAGAGCAAGCAGGGATTTCCAGCTGTGGTGCTGGAGGAGCCTCACCTTTTCCCTGTTCCCACACATCTGGAGCTTATACCCTGCTTCAGCTGCATGCTGACTGCAGATCTAGACAGTAACTGTAGTTTAAACCGTAATCCAAACAAATCTGTTTTGTGGTTTCTCACATACTGTAACATATAAAACCGCACATCACACTACCCGCTCAGCAGCGCGTGCGCTGAGCCGGGGTTAACCCGCGCGAACTAGTGGAGTGAGGTAATCAGCAGCGGGGGATCGGGAGACACACCGGCCTGATCTCTGCAGAGGGGCTTCCAAGCCCGGGAGCGAGGGCTCAGCGCCGTCCGAGCCCTTTAAGGAGGGTCCAGTGGAGTCTTTTAAAACGGGCGGACCGCCCCTTTGGCGCCTCCTCGGAGCTGATTGGCTGTACGTAGGCGCGCAGAGGCGTGGTCGGGCCGCGGCGCACATGTTTCTAACCCGTTTCCACCCGAAAGGAGAGGACGCTGTTAGCTGGCGACGTGCCAGAAACATCCCCGGAGAAGAAGTGTTTTAGTCTACAGCCTCTTTTTTTGTAGTCGTTTGTATCCAAGGCCAAAGTAAGTACCTGCTAAGGAAGACATAAACATGGTAATTGACGCTTAATTAGATTCCATACCGTTAAGTGAATGATGTTTGAGGCTGGTTCCGCTCGGTTCTGTGTTTTTCATCTCCGCTTTTGTTCAATTGTTTTCGCGCGCATGCGGCACACGCGGTGCGAGGCGCGACATCCTCCGCGGTATGTGGCTGCGGTTCGGGTTGTAGGCGACTTTGAGTGTCAGGCCGCTTAAGTGCTATAAAAATACGTTTTTCGAACGACACGATAGAAACGACCGTGTTGATCTTTAACTGCCCTTAACTGGAAATGAGCTGGTTGGTGGTTTCGCCCCAGCTCCCGCGCTAGCGCTGCTCCTGTTAGCCGAGGCTAGCTGCGCCAGGTAGCGCTAGGTTACCCTGGTATTGAACACTGCGCTGCTAATGTCCGGTACGAGTACCGCTGTTATCTGAGGTGCCGCGGAGCTCGCCAGTTCGCCTGTGATAAAAAAATACATCACTTTTAATGCGAATTAGATGCTGAAAACACCTGTACACACCGGTACCGATACAGGCCTCGTCTCGGGCTGTGGAACCGTTAGCACCACAGTTAGCATTAGCTTGTTAGCAGCGCAGCATCGTCTTTTCTTGCTAGGACACAACACCGTGATCCATTAATGGCTGTGCTGTTGATGCTGCAACATGCCCGAGTGTCTTTTGGGGGTCTTTTTATGCACGTAGTATTTCGTGTGTGTACCTTGGGGCGGTTTCTCGCCCAGCGGCTCTGTTTTCAGTGGTTGCTGAACTCTTCGCTCTTGTGCTCATTAGCTAGCTAGCAAACTTCTCAGGGTGGAAAACCACCAGGCACTGAAACGTGTCAGGAAACCCAAAATGTAATGCAAAGTGCGCTTCAAGCTAAACTGCGGACCTCTATTTGTGGCCGTTTGAACTGACCCTGGTCAAATATGGTGCATGTAATGGCGCTATTTCGTGGTGTCAGGCATGGAGCTGAGCACAACCAGTTTATTTTAAAAAAAGACCTTCTGCAAATGGGGCATTCTGTATGTGTGAAAAATGTGTTGATGTACCTTTTGCAGGCTGAGATGGGTAAGAAACAGGTGAACAAGTCCAAAAAGGAGGTTGAGGAGCCAGAAGAGTTTGTGGTAGAGAAAGTGCTTGACCAGCGGGTGGTGAATGGCAAAGTTGAATTTTTCCTTAAGTGGAAAGGTTTTCCTGAGTAAGTATTCGCCATCAAACATTGTGCAGTGCCACAAAAAGTTTTATTTTCTGCATTACTGCACAGTTTTTAATGGTAAAGATTAACCAGCCATATCAAACCATGGTCATATTGTAGTGTCTGCATAGAGTAAGACACAGGAGCGACCATGATTTCCACCATGAGAAGTGCTCTTTGTTAAACACTCAGACAGAAAGGCACAAACGCACAGGGGAGGTCGCCACTAGCATCAGGCTTCACCCTCCCGGTAGACCAGCCCCAATGCAAAACACACTAACTGAACTCCTACCCGGACACAAAATAACAGTTAACACGTGCAACTTCAACTAAAGCAACAAGATAAGGATTATTGGTTTTTAGGAAGGTGTGCACCTACTTTGCGTCTCCACTTGCATTGTCTTCTCCCAAGCTTAAAGGCAGCATGAGCCAGTAATGGGTTACTACAGTATACAAAGCCATCTGAATAAAGAACATGACTTTTTTTATATAATTATATTTTATTTGAATCCCTTTGTGGAAAACCTCTTGGGTTCAGTACCTGGACCACGCTAGGAATCACGGTCAGATTATGTGAGCAAGACATTTCCAGTTCTGCTAGTATAGTTGTAAATTGAAATGTTTCACAGTTCTTGATCATTTAAACGCATGTTGGCGAATCTGAGATGAACACTTATCTTTATGAGTAGTAGGTTTATTATCTCAAGTATTCAATAATGGGCTAAGTTCATGATGTCTAGGTTGTATGGATTGGATTTGTATGCCCATTCCTGCACTACAATGCTTTGTCTTGATGATGTATAAGTAAAGACAAACCTACTTTATGTCCCAGTGTGATTTATACCATATCTTGAGTGCCGTACTCTAGCCCTGGAGAACCACAGCTCTTTTGATTCACTTCACTAGTTGGGCAGTGACTTAAATTTGAGATGTGATTTACGTGCATATTAAAACAAATGCCTTTCTGTCTTGACCCTAGGAGCTTAGACTACTGTAATCCCTGAGACACCTAACCAAAGTAAAAATAAAAAAAGAAAATATTAAACTGTTTAGGTAACTTGATTACATTTATTTACATTCCTGCTTTGTTTACAGCAGTGGTGCACGTCTCTACTTCTGGAGTGCTTGTCTACCACACCTGCTAAACCTGGTTTATAGTCTTAAGTTGGTTGGTTGCTACAGAGGTTTTTGTGTGCAGATCACTTCAGAAGAGGCCTCTTAGCTATTTAGATGCACCCCCCCCCCCCCTGTACACCTGTCATGTGTATAGTTTTAATAGACCTAATTATTTTCTTGTTTCAGTACTGATAACACATGGGAGCCTGAAGAGAATCTTGATTGCCCTGAGTTGATCTCTGCATTCCTGACATCACAAAAAGGTGTGGTTGAGAAGCCAGACTCAAATAAGAGGAAGTCATCTACAGATGAGCCGGAGACAGAGGAGAACAGTGCTAAGAGGAAGAAGGAAATGGTGAGTATACAGCTGATGTTACATGATTGAATCTTGTTTGATTGTGGGCCGAATGTATAACATGGTCCATTTTGCAGAGTGAAAAGCCAAGAGGATTTGCTAGGAATCTGGAGCCAGAGCGGATCATAGGAGCAACAGATAGCAGCGGGGAGCTCATGTTCCTGATGAAATGGTGAGATAATCTGATGTAGTATTCTATAGACAATTCCGACAATTCCTTCAATACTTTTTATCCTTTCCTGCTGCTTTGATGGTGGATAACTCTATATTGTAAATCAGGGCTACCCAGCTCTGGTCCTAGAAACAAGCAATCCAGCATAGTTTAATGATTTATGTTGATGCATAAATCTGTTCACCAACGACCAACTTTAGTAGGTGTTTTGGAGCAGTCTGTGCTGAATTTAATGATGGGACCAGAATTACTCCAGCTGTGAACTGTAAATGAACGTGGGCAGTAGGGGGCAGCACGCACTCATAGTTTGAAGTGTTTAGAATGGAGATGGCAAAGCTTGCAAAACATATTTTAGGCCCTTATTTTTTTTAGTAATTCATGGCTTCGAAAATTACAGCTTGGGTAAAGCATGTCTCTCTCCCTCTCTGCAGGAAGGATTCGGATGAGGCAGACCTGGTGCCAGCACGAGAGGCTAACACCCGCTGCCCACAGGTAGTTATTGCCTTCTATGAAGAGAGACTGACCTGGCACTCCTGCCCAGAGGATGAACAGCAATAGAATTTTCCTATGCTACATCTCCTTACCCGCAACACGTTTAAGCTCTCTCTGGCTGACCCACCCTGTTCATCGCAGGGCCTCACCTGTGTTGAATGCTTTCCTACCCTGGCTTTGTGCTGCAATGCGGACAGCCTTGACCAGTGGTGTGTTTTAGTCTCTGGATTGGGCTGAAAGACTGGTAAAAGGAGGGTTGGTTTTTTTTTTTTTTTTTTTTTTTTTTGTTTGTTTTTAAACTGAAAAAAAATTGTTGCGCATATGACAGTGCTGGTTGCCATTGGTGATGCACTGGAGTTTTCCCCTGTTAATGTCTTTGTTTAGCTGTAGTCTTCCAGTTGACCTTCGCTTTTGTGCATCCTTCTCTTGTAATGTTCAGCTTTTAATGTAAAGAACCCATAATACTATTAGATGATAGATTTTTATTTTCCACTGCATCTTTTGGTTCATACTCTGTTTTGAATAGCTGTTGTGTATATTTTTTTCTGTACATATTTTTCAATAAACTGAAAAGGTTATTCAATAAAGTTTATTGATCTTTTTAATATGCTGTCTTATGCTTGTGTCTGCAGCTGTGATTCTATAGGAAAAGTCCATGAGCCAATAGTCAACTTTTAAAGGGATGGAGTGTTGGAAGTGAATGTCATTCCAGATCCAAGAGGTTTCCAGTCAACTTTGGGACTTCTAGTAGGCCATGCTTATATTCTGGTTTCAGTCCAAGCAGAGCTAAGCCTGGTTGCCTCCGTTTGTCCTCCTTGTAGACAGGAATCCAGTGCAGTTCAGAATAGAACAGTTGATCTAAGCAGTTTCTTCCTCTATTTATTATGGGTGTAGTCACCACATGGTATGAGATTAGCTTTCCTATTCCTGACATGACTGGTCTATGGACATGGGGTTCTTCACTTAGTGTCTGCTAGTAGAAGTGCCTTTTGCAGCACGAAGATTCTCCCACACACTTTAAAGGATGCTCTCCATTGACATCTTTGTTTTGGGATTGTCTGTGTTAGACAGAAAATTGACATTAAGAGCAAGTTTTGTCTACTGCAGTGTAGTTTATAATGGCATATAATTGAACCAACACTAACCGAATGACACTAATGATGTTTAGCACAGGGGATCCCAGTGACCACCCTATGGACGTCTTTGTGATTTTTCCTTCCTTTAGCACACATTCAACTTGGTAGCTAAGTGTGTTTGAGTACGGAAAACAAGTATGCAGAGCATGCAGTCTTTAGGAACCTTTGGGTTAGCATGGTATTGTTTTTAGTGTTATCAAGTGCTTTCAAGCTTTATTCCTTATTGCCAGCCTTAACACTTTGTGGCGAGTTGTTCTATAATTAGAAAAAAAGAGCTCCAGTTATCTAGTGTCTTAACTCAATACTAGCATGTGGCCTTCTGAAAGTACAGTACTTTATACAGAGAATATCCTGGATTAATTCTGATCAGATTACATAGTTGGAAGAAATGCAGTGTATTTGTCAGAGTAATGTTTTTGGAAACTAGTTTTCTGGTGAGATGAACAAATAAGATTAAGACTTGGCTCCTTTTTAACAGTGCGCTGTTTCCACACACTGCTGTCAAACAGGGAAACGAGTCTTTGATGTTTTTGGCATGGAACGATGAGTACGTGTTCAGTAGAGAACAATGAGTGTCTTAGTATTTTTGTATGCCACTTTTTGTAAGACAAAATCAAAGGTAATGATAAAGTATAGTAAACAACATCCAACATGAAAGGCATGTATGTAATGTCAGTATGTGGGGGGGGGGTCCGTTTTAGAAATACACAAGCTGAGTACCACCAGTTTAAAATGAACTTCCCTCTATGTTGTAATTCAGATATTTCCCACATGAAGGCTTTGAGTGAATGAATCATCTGACAAGTTCAAAATGCAGCAAATGAGTGCAGTTACAGTGATACCAGCACTGGTGCATTTTCTAAATTCTGCCCTTTTTCAAACCAGTTTTGGACCACAGGCTTTCTTTTTAGACGAGGATTGTATCTGGCCTGTGACTAAACAGCTATGCAGCAAATGTCGTCATGTGGTTGTTGACCTTTGTCTCTACTGGGGCAGGACTGTGTCTCAGGATGAACGCTATTAGCCTGTCAGTCATATGGCTTAGAAACCAATAACTGATACACAATGTTTCCCAACTAAAGTCAATCAAGACCAACAAATAACTATCTGAATTCCAGTGTGAATGGGGAATACACGGGTGCTCCAGGATTAGTTGTTTCCCCAAAGGTAATGTAAATGAGCATTTAATGGCTTTGGAAATAAGTCATGGTGAAATTGGCATCACTTCCCTTGTGGTGACTAAGTCAGTTTATGAAGAAAGCCAGGATGACAACGTTTTTTAACAGCACATACATGTCAAGTTCACAGCTTGGACAGCACATACATAAGAAGTCCTCACTACAAAATGAACACAACACAATATATCTGAAAACACAGCTCTCAAGCTTTCAAGAAGACACAAACAAGTGGAATTAAGCTTTGGATTTGTGCTTTTAGGATTATGATTGGAAGAAGTGATTCAGTTTCATTTCCACTTGCCAAGCAGGCTCATGACGGAGATTAGAAGATGGACTTCGAACTTGTTTTTTTTCCTGTTTTTCTTCTATTTTTGCTGTACATTGAAGGGGATTTCCCCCTATACTTAAACAATTCTTTCAAAAAGATCATTCAGATTGGTTAGATGTGAAATGCTCCATTACAGAGAAATTGGCCCCAGTCAGAATTGTTCACAGTGGCGTTAATAAGAACCAGACGTATTAAATGTTTTCTAAGTCTTTCTAAAAACTACATGACAGAGAGCAGTTACAAATATGCTGCCTTGTGCCTTGGACATTGTTTTATAATAAATTTGAGATCAAATTTTGGCCTAAAACACATTATTGGTGGAGTAGAACATGCAAGGAGCTGTAAAGGCAAAAGAACATATTTACCATTGCTGACATATGTTAAAAAAAGCAGAAGACATGTAGAGTCACTGATCATTATGGATAGTAAAGATGTCTATATTAGCACTGTAGACATTGACCCGACCTGACTTGGTTCTTTTCACCTCCACTTTAAATAAAACAGTCTGTACATTTTTCTACTATTAACCATCTTATATTAAACCAGTGATGTAGGCAGAAATACATTTTTGAGCAGGCCTGTAAAAATATGGGCGGACTAGTTTGGTAGATACTACTTCCAAATGTGCTCTGACTTTACACCAAGCCATAGTCTATCCATGACAGCCATTCACTGATCACCCTACATAATCCAATGCTTCCACCCTGTAGTGATATCACCTGGATTTACATAAACATAATAAGCACTGCGGCACACTTCACTATAAAGATGTTCAATAAAGATGTCAGCTGAGTTGTGCAAAGATGAAGAAAAACAACACAATGTACTTTAAAAGCCTAAACCTAACAATTAAAGCCAAAAACATTTTGCTATGTCAGGCATAAAAATATATTTATGGTCCATTCATGTCTCACCTTTGATTCCCTGAAGTGCTTTGACATTGGATGTTTGCTTTGACATTTTCACAAAGCCTGTTTCAGCCTTTGTAGTAAAATGGACAACAATGTTGTTTTTGTTTTGGATGGATAGAAAATGACATGCTCTACGGACCGAATTGCATGTTTAAGTGACGCTACATCTATGAACCGCAACTGAAGCTGACGGCACACTGATAGGAACTGACGGCTTGAGGTAATGGCTCAATAATACAGTGACAGCTCTCATAAAAAACAAATCAAAGTTCATTATTTAAAACTACTTGACTTAAATATTTTTTATCTATTTGACTGGAAGCCTGTGACCAATCTTGGTAGCCCTGTACATGAAACCACTCTGAATGCCTTGGTTTACACCAACTCAGTTATGCAGAAGAAATCCATGGAATCACTCTATAAAACAGCTATGGACCTATGGAAATGTTTTAAAGTGAATCCAAACAGCCTACATCAGGGTCAGAATTCCTTTAAACAGCTCGATTTAGGAAGTGCATGGACAAATTTTGAAAGCACACAAAGGAAAGGAAGTAAATAAAGCCTGGCGTATGCTGTTTAGTCTATTTTTAAACCCAGTTGTAACCGAATCCTCCAACCTAAACTACCTCTGCAGTTACTGATAAGTACATCTAGTACCATAGGCTCCTCCCACTGAATGCAAAGGTTAGTATACACATCCAGGGAAGGGTACACAGGTTAATCCTTGAAGCATTTCTGACTCTGTAGGACAAACTGGTTGCCGTGGGAAGACTTGTGTGTGTTGTGTGCAAGATCTGACACGTTCCTGTCCAGACCAGAGAAAAGGTAAGAAACATTCAGTCATGGACAATGATCTCAGCATTCTGTCACAGTGTTATCTTTCTAAGATATATGTTTTTATTTTTATTTTTTTACAACATTTATGATATCCAATATATGTCTCTTTTTGTCTGTGTTCTTTACTGTTTTGTTGGATGGTTTGCTTCTATTAATAACATATTCAAACATCACTTTAATTAAAACGAATATAGGGAAGCATATAGCTTCACTGTAAAGATGATTGCCTGGTTACAAAATGACGTCATAACATTTTTCCAATGCAGCTGAATCAAACAGGAGAGCCACCCTGTCTGCCAAATACCTGAGAGGGCCCCATGGAGAGAAAAGTAAACCATAGCCAGAGAGGAGGCTTAACAAAGCAGCACAGAACTTCCCCAATAACCAGAGAAATACAGAAGCCCACCATGGAGGAAAGAGGAAAGAGTCAAAAGCAATATAAAGCAAGGTAAAATAAATTATTATTTTTAGAATTATTACAGCTGATAATGTAGAATTAGAAGGAGGTTACTTGGTGCATTGTAAGATACAAGCGACAGGTCAAATGGAGGAACTCTAGAACTTCACAGTGAATGTCCAGAATTGACTCCAGTCTTTGAATCATTTGGACAAAGAGCATGTAGAGCTGTCCTTCGGTCTCCATCAGTTTTTGTGTGGTTTTACATGCAGGATTTGGTAAATTCCTGTAGACCTGCTGAATATCTATCAAGTTGTCGTGTGTATTGACTGGGTTTTTAATTGACATTGAAACTATAGAGCTGACTTTGAAGCTCTTGACTCTCTTTGAGGTTTGTGGTTGTAATTTCACAAATATATAAAGATCCCTCATGAGGTTTCCTTTATGAGCGCATGTGTGATGACTGACTACGTCACGTTCCTTTTTACTTGTTGTCTGCTGTCACACTGACCACAAAACAAACGGCATGAAAACTCCAGTAATGGCCTTCCATGATGTCATCAATAAATTTCCAAGCCACAAAGTCTGTATAATGATGACTGGATTAGAGTCAAGCGCTGCACTCTGTTCCCTTCCATTCACTTTTCCTTCCTCTTTTCACTTTTTATTCTCTTTTCCTTCCTCAGTTTTCTCAACAGATATTTTCAACGATGTAATTTGGACTTTATGAAGCATTTCATATGCTAAAGCATACAGGTTTATTCTGCATTACAGTGACTGCATTGATGTGGCTAAGTACTTTTTGTGAGTGCAGATCATGCCTCCGATTAATGACTGTAGTTCAAGGTGTGATTGCAAAACTGTAGTAGATGAGAGCAGTCAGAGAACGTGGGTGGAGTTCTGTGCAGCTTCCGCTTTGTGCTATAAGGCCAGGTCCCCTTGCTTAGTATCCAAGAGTGGACATAGTAGAAATAAGGAACAAGTATGGAAAAATCCATAAAGCAGTCAACAGTAGTGACAGGTAGAAAATAAGGTTGCTTGTAGGGGGAATTTTCATAGAAAATAAATTAGCTAAGGGGGGGGGGGGGTTTCTAGGCATAGTCTTTCTCCAAAAGTTCAATAATTGCTTAACTCCATTTTTTGTTACAGTGATTTAATCATGTGCTACCAAAGGGCAAAACATATTGATTGACATGTACATCCAATGCTTTCAAAGATGGCCACTATGTCTCAACATCTAGTCAACTTTCCTTAAGAAATTTTTAATTCTTAAGTATCATAAAAGCCGTCTACTGACATTCGTTATGTATTTTAACTCAGTGAGGCAATGCCACAATGCAGTAACACATTTTCTTGAATAATTGAATTCAAGGTGGCAGGGAGAGGCCAGAATACACTGTGTGCACAATTATTAGGCAAGTCTTATTTTTGAGGATTATTTTTATTAATCACCAGCTACAGCGCTCTCGGTTAATCCAAAATGTTAAACCTCAAACATGAATGTTTAAGAAAAATAGTGAAGTTTTGGCTTTCTTAGAAGAATCTATATCTATATGTGCACATTTATTGAGCAACTATAATGGTGCAGAATTATTACGCAGCTAAATGAAAAACACATTTTCCCATCTCACTTTATTTTCATCTGTTCATGTGAGAATTATAAACAAACAACTCAAAGCTTTCCAATGAACATTTCTGAGGAATAAAAAATTAGTGACCAGTACAGCCGCCCTTCTCTTCACTAACAGTGATAAGCCTTCCATTCATGGAGTCTGTCAGTTTCTTGATCTGTTGATGATCAACTTTTTGCGCAGCAGCAGCCGCAGCCTCCCAGACCCTGTTCAGAGAGGTGTCCTGTTTTCCTTCACTGTAAATCTCCCGTTTAAGAACTGCCCACAGGTTCTCAATTGGGTTCAGGTCAGGTGAGGAAGGGGGCCATAAGTTTTTCATCTTTAACGCCTTTACTGGCGAGCCATGCAGAGGAGTCCTTGGATGCATGTGATGGAGCATGTCCTGCATAAAAATCATCGTCTTTTTGAAAGATGCAGATTCTTCCTGGACCACTGCTTAAAAGAAAGTGTCTTCTAAAAACTTGCATTAGGCTTGGGAGTTGATTTTGAGCCCATCTTCAACACGAAAAGGTCCAACCAGCTCATCTTTGATAATACCAGCCCATACCAGTACCCCACCTCCACTTTGCTGACGTCTGACTCGAAGTGGAGCTCTGTTACTGATCCAGCCACGGGCCGGTCCATCTGGTCCGTCAAGAGTCACTCTCATTTAATCAGTCAATAAAACCTTTAAAAAATCTGTCTTCAGATTCTTCTTGGACCAGTCTAGAAGCTTCAGCTTGTGTCTTGTTCAGTGGTGGTCGGGTTTCAGCCTTCCTTACCTCGGCCATGTCTCTGAGTGCTGAACATCTTGTTCTTCTTGATACTCCAGCTAGGCTGCGGTTCTGGAATATGACAGAACTGGAAGATAATGGGTTCCTGGTAGCTTCACGCTTGATTCTTCTCAAATCCTTGGCAGTTAATTTGCGTCTTTTTTCTCAGCACGTTTCTTGTGACCCTGTTGACTATTTGCAACAAAACGTTTTATGTTTCTGTGATCACGCCTCAAAATCTTAGCAATTTCAAGAGTTCTGCATCCCTCTGGGAGACTTTGTCATTTTTAACGTTTCAAAGTCAGTTCAATCTCTTTTTTGGCCCATTTTGCCTAAAGAAAAAAGCTGCCTAATAATTATGCACACCTTGATATAGGGTGTTGACCTCCTTAGGCCACACCCTCCCTCATTACACAGATACACATCACCTGCTAAGCTTAAATCCATTAAGCATTCAAGTTTATCCAGCTTGGAGTTAGAAAATATGCCTAAAAATGATAATATGGTGAAAATACTCACTTGCCTAATAATTGTGCACACAGTGTATGTATAGCATGTGGAAAAGTCATCTTCAAACAAGTTATTTCCACCAAAGTATGAATATATTTTTTTAACTGAAAATTTTAGCCATATTATTTTTTATGTTTTTAGTACTTCCAAGAGAAATTATATATTAGCATGGCTATTGTTTCAAATGGCCAGCCAGATAACTAATGTGTCACACTGCGGTTTTGTCAAATGTTATTTGCTAGATAACGTTATCATGGAAGGTGGTGATGTAACAGCTCTCTAGACAGTGTGTCTCAATAAGCAGTCTTCTAAAGCTCCATGTTTGTTAAAATGCTGCCTGCTGAAACAGCTACCTATGCAGAAGAGAGCAGAGGAGCTCAAGGCAAAGTAAGGCAAGTTTATTTATGCGGCACATTTCATATATAATTGCAATTCAACGTGATTTACATAAATAAAAGCAAAAGAAGCAGAGAAAAATAAAGCCAAAGTGCTTAAGAGTAAAAAACAAAAGAATAAAGTGATAAATAATTGAAAGGAAGTACAAAGTACATAAAAGCAAAATAAAAAGGAACTTAAGCGCCTTGTCTTTAACTGCAATTAAAATGAGCGTATTAAAGGAAAAGTGGAGGAGGAATAAAGTGCAGGTTTTAGAAGTCAATCATAGAAACACAATGATGGCTTTTGTCTGTACTTGTATGCAGCATAACAGCTAAATGTTACTTCACCTTCTTTAGTGTGGGCTCTACTAGCTGTCCTGTATCCATGGATCTAAAAGACTTATTTTGTTTATATCATTTAATCATATCATGATTTATAGACTAGTAGCAGCTAGCTATGTTAGCACACCAATTCGCTAGGCGGTACATTTAAAATTTGATCAATACATAGGTAGGCCAAGATAGTGTTAGGAGTCTAGCCCAAGGACTCTTACTGGTATAGTGTAGGGTGCTTGCCCAGGTGGGGAATCAAACCCCACTTCCACAGCATAGAAGGCACAGGTGTTACCCACTACAGGGACAGGGAACATGTCAGATCTTGCACACAACACACACAAGTCTTCCCAGGGCAACCAGTTTGTCCTACAGAGTCAGAAATGCTTCAAGGATTAACCTGTGTACCCTTCCCTGGATGTGTATACTAACCTTTGCATTCGGTGGGAGGAGTCTATGGTACTAGATGTACTTATCAGTAACTGCAGAGGTAGTTTAGGTTGGAGGATTCGGTTACAACTGGGTTTAAAAATAGACTAAACAGCATATGCCAGGCTTTATTTACTTCCTTTCCTTTGTGTGCTTTCAAAATTTGTCCATGCACTTCCTAAATCGAGCTGTATGAAGGAATTCTGACCCTGATGTAGGCTGTTTGGATTCACTTTAAAACATTTCCATAGGTCCACAGCTGTTTTATAGAGTGATTCCATGGATTTCTTCTGCATAACTGAGTTGGTGTAAACCAAGGCATTCAGAGTGTTTTGAATTGGGTAATTTCTGCTCTGTTTTAGACGTTAAGCCATGAAGTGAAAAGCCCTGTGAGAAACAAAACCATAAAGCAGACACAGGCGGGGACAGGACCTCTTCTCAAATTCAGAAAACAAATGGTTTAAAACACATAACAGTAAAAAAAAAACTAAAAACATGGGATCTAAAGCTGAAATCCAGTAAACTGGCGGTATCCAATGGTAAATATGAAGCTAATTTACATCAGAAATCCAAACCAACCCGATCAGTTTTCAGTCCTGATGGTGCTAATGGTCTTTTTTCAGCAGGGAAGCCTCACTACAGTTCCGTCTGCCCTGTTTCGAAAGTGAAGTGTTACAGAGAGAAAATGGACAGAAAGCTGTTTAGCTCTCCATCTCATTTCCTCTCGGGAGCGCGCGGGTCACAGTCCGTTCGAGACTCAGTGGTGGCTCGTCACAGCCCGTCGAGGACAGGAGAAGAACTTTAAAGGTGAAAAGCGATGTTTTCTGTGGTGCTTTTGACCTGACAGACGCTAAACGACGTCGGTTTCACGGTCGAGCGGCGCTTCCTGTGTTTGTCTGAGGAGGGAGCTGCTGAAGGAGCCAGCAGGTGAAAGGACCCGTGTCTGTTGGCCGGGGCCGAATTCATGATAAGCGGCGTGTGTTGTTGGTCAAACGGTGTGCTGATATAACGCGTACAGCTAAGAAATTGCAACGGTGACTTGGATAGCGTTGCACATAAGCGATATCCCGCCAATTTGTCTGAATAATTCAGTCACTGAGGTGTAAACGGAGATCTTCAGACTGGTTTGACGTGAAATGGTTCATTTGTAGAGAAACTCGAGGGCTGATGTCTTTACAGTGGCGGTGATAGGAACCAGGCCTATTCGTGTCTACAACACCAAATATACAAGTTTTTTCTTCGGGTAATATTTCACTTTACAACGCCATGCATATTCCCTGCCGCCTAAATGAATTAAAATCAAGGGGTTGAAATGCATTTTTAAGCCCAGTCTGTGAGGGAGCTTTTAGAGGTGGACGCTTGTTTTCTATAGTTAACCCCAGCTGTGATCAGTTCTCGGTAAGTTCTCTAGAAGAGAGCATTTCACCCCAAACCACTCGAGGACTTTCTTTACATCAACCATTTAATTACGTAGAATCTTTGCAAAAATCGGTGGCCTTGCGCTCTAAACGCAGTCTAACAAAAAGCTGTTATAACAAGCACGCAGTTATATTTGAACGACTTGCTGAACAAGGCGAACTCTGTTCCCGTCCAGACAGCGTGAGCAACATTGACTGCTTACTAGACGTTTTCTTGGGGGTCTGGGTACATGCAGGGAACGGTTTTATGATGTTCGTGCACAGTAGGTTTCATAAAATAACACCGAGGCCTGAACTCTCACAGGCATGAGTGATGTAGTCAGTGCTGCGGGCTGGGCTACCTTAAAAAAAATCTGCTATCTACACATAATGCCTGTTTTGAACTGATTCCAGCTGAAACAATGAGAAGTTTAGGAGGATTACATTTATTAAACGGTCAAGATGGTGCCATATCTTCCCAGGCAAGTCACTAGAATTGGGTATCTGAGGTTGACGTGTGCCACAGGCCACTAGTAACACATCCTCTCTGCCCTTAACAGATGAGCAGGCATAGCTTCTCCTTCTTCACTGATTTGATGACAGTTTCATGTTTGATACGGGCTTAACAGATGAGTTTATTTGGCTATAGGACATTCAGTCCTGTCAGGCCATGATTCTAATTAGATCTGTTGTTTTGAACATGAACCTCAATTAAATATAACAATTTTTTGTCATCTTGAAAAGCAAAGAGGTTGCTAACCTAAATGACTCAGCATTTCAAGTAATCCACTGCAGTGAATTAACAATAGATGGTAGATGGCCCATTCGACATGTGATGTTGAGGGGAGCCAAAGTGGTGTATAAAGTGTCTCATGTTGTGAGGAAACCTGCTGTGTAAGGTTAACTGTGTGTTGGCTGAGCTTTGTTGAAGCTGTGTAGAAGATGGCTTGTCATTTTATTTATTTATTTTTTTTTTTATATATATCTCATTAAGGGACCCATGAGCTGAACGACATTGATAAACTTCAATATAACAGCATTTTAATGCTTCTTCAGCACTGGTATTTGGGGATTGTAGATACTTTATGCTAAATAATGTCTTAAAATCTTGAGTTTGTTTTGAATGGACACTTTTTTGTTCTGTTCTGCTTTTTAAAAAATTCCACCAAATATAGTCGTGCTCAGACAGTAGCATGCTTTTCTGTAATGGGAAACTTACTGTTTATTTAATTTGATGTTTTTAAACATTTTGTTTTTATTTAAAGCAGCTAAAAAAATGGCTTACACTGCAATTAAATGTTAGGTGTTGGATACCATGTGGAAAGTACACAAAATAGAATGACAACATTACAAACAAACTCAAGAAACCCTGCTATTTTATAGGATTTATTGAGCAGAAATAAGGTTCATTGTCAAACATATTACTAACAGTATCACTAAAGCTAAAAAGCAATATCAGGATATGCCAATCGCTCTTCTCACTGTTGACGATGTCTTCCTAGCCTTGTCAAGGTGTAGCAATTCAGGACAAGTGCCCTTAATGCGTACTAGTACATTGAATTGAGACACTTTTGTTATTTTGTTATAAGTAATTATTATCAGTTACTGCTTGGGTTTCTGAGTTTTCATATTTATTGTTCACTCCATTAAGAAAAAAACACTGCGTCTTCTCACAACTACAAGCTGTCATTGCGAATTCATAATGCATCTTGTTCTCAGTCAGTGTCACTACTACCAATACCCAAACCACTGACGGTGATTGAGTACTTTAATGGCAATTAGCCATGTCATAATTATTGAATAATCACCTAATCACAAGTTTTTGAGATGATCAGTTACTTGCTGACTGCAAGTCGTTATCTGCAGTCATTATTTCAAGTTCAAGTTTCAAGTTTATTTGTCATTTGCACAACATGTCGGGACATTTGTGCATTGCAATGATTGTGGTGAGGCTCAGATAACCACTCTGCAGAAAACAAGTAAGTGTGTGTGTGTATGTTTATATATATATATATATATATATATATATATATATATATATATATATATATATATACACACACACACACACACATACACAACCCCAATTGCAATGAAACTGGGACGTTGTGTAAAACAAATAAAAACAGAATACGATGATTTGCAAATCCTTTTCAACCTATATTCAATTGAATAGACTAAGAAGACGAGATATTTAATGTTCAAACAGATAAACTTTATTGTTTTTTGCAAATATTCACTCATTTTGAATTTGATGCCTGCAACACGTTCCAAAGAAGTTGGAACAGGGGCAACAAAAGACTGGGAAAGTTGAGGAATGCTCAAAAAACACCTGTTTGGAACATTCCACGGGTGAACAGGTTAACTGGAAACAGGTGAGAGTCATGATTGGGTATAAAGGGAGCATCCCTGAAAGGCTCAGTCGTTCACAAGCAAGGACGGGCGAGGTTCACCACTTTGTGAACAACTGCGTGAGCAAATAGTCCAACAGTTTAAGAACAACGTTTCTCAACGTGCAATTGCAACAAATTTAGGGATTTCATCATCTACAGTCCATAATATCATCAAAAGATTCAGAGAATCTGGAGAAATCTCTGCAAGTAAGCGGCAAGGCAGAAAACCAACACTGAATGCCCGTGACCTTCGACCCCTCAGGCGGCGCTGCGTTAAAAACCCACATCATTCTGTAACGGATATTCCCACATGGGCTCAGGAACACTTCAGAAAACCACTGTCAGTGAACACAGTTCGTCGCTCCATCTACAAGTGCAAGTTAAAACTCTGCCATGCAAAGCGAAGCCACATATCAACAACACCCAGAAACACTGCCGGCTTCTCTGGGCCCGAGCTCATCTGAGATGGACTGACGCAGAGTGGAAAAGTGTCCTGTGGTCTGATGAGTCCACATTTCAAATTGTTTTTGGAAATCATGGACGTTGTGTCCTCTGGGCCAAAGAGGAAAAGGACTGTCCAGATTGTTTTCAGCGCAAAGTTCAAAAGCCAGCATCTCTGATGGTGGGGGGGGCTGTTAGTGCCCATGGCAGGGGTAACATGCACATCTGTGAAGGCACCATTAATGCTGAAAGGTACATGCAGGTTTTGGAGCAACATCTGCTGCCATCCAAGCAGCGTTTTTTTCAGGGACGTCCTGCTTATTTCAGCAAGACGATGCCAAGCCACATTCTGCACGTGTTACAACAGCGTGGCTTTGTAGTAAAAGAGTGCGGGTACTAGACTGGCCTGCCTGCAGTCCAGACCGTCTCCCATTGAAAATGTGTGGAGCATTATGAAGCACAAAATACCACAACGGAGCCCCCGGACTGCTGAGCAGCTGAAGCTGTACATCAAGCAAGAATGGGAAAGAATTCCACCTACAAAGCTTCAACAATTAGTGTCTTCAGTTCCCAAACGCTTATTGAGTGTAAAAGGAAAGGTGATGTAACACAGTGGTAAACACGCCCCTGTCCCAACTTCTTTGGAACGTGTTGCAGGCATCAAATTCAAAATGAGTGAATATTTGCAAAAAACAATAAAGTTTATCAGTTTGAAGATTAAATATCTTGTCTTTGTAGTGTATTCAGTTGAATATAGGTTGAAAAGGATTTGCAAATCATCGTATTCTGTTTTTATTTGTTTTACGCAACATCCCAACTTCATTGGAATTGGGGTTGTGTGTGTGTGTATATGTATATATGTGTGTGTGTATGTATATATATATATATATATATATATATATATATATATATATATATATGTATATGTGTATATATATATATATATATATGTATGTAAAATTAAAATATATTAAATATACCCAGAATCTACAGAAAATATATGCAAAATATAGAGACAATATACATAAGACAGTATACATTTTAACGTGACTTGAGTGACACTGGTGTTGTTCTTTAAAGTGGCTTAGTGTTAAGGTATTATTGTCCATAGCAGAGATGATATGATACAAAGTGACTGACTGAAAGTGGTAGTTGAGGAAGGACCCACAGCTTCACAGCTTCATATGAAACTGCAACAAACAAAATGTGTGCATTGTGAATTGTGTGCATTGGGCCCAGGCCAGTTATTGTAACTAAAACAAAGACATGTCATGGAAGGCTGAAAGGTTCTAACATCTAACTTGGTGCTCTAACCTGTTTCAAGGGTAGCACTAAGTGATGTTTGTTGATTTGTTCTGATATTTTTAGCATGCATTATAGAAGGAGTTTTCACTTTCTACACAGCACACAATTCTGTGTAACTGTAGATGCACAGAATTGATTCGACAGTACAACCAGTGTTAGCTACAAAGTAAACACAGCTAGCAAGTAAGGTGGCTGATCAGGCAATTTGGCCACTTTACACTTGTATGTTACACAAACAGTGAACAAGAGAAGACAATTACATAGTTAATCACACTTATTCATATGACAGCCATCAGCCAAAATTTCATGATTGTGACAGCCCTAGTGGCATTCATAGTTTGATGCTAGTGCTGATATCAGTGTCTGCATGGCTTACGACTTCCTTCCGGGTTCAGTTTCATGAAAGGGATCTTCAGTCCAACCTTAGCAGTAAAGCTCAGAAATTACCATAAATATTGTTTATTTACATGTGGTTGATGAATCCAGGCCCAGAGCCCCAACACGGGGCTTTCAGGTCTGCTCACATGTATCAAAAGCTTAATTTGTAATCCTCTTTCGTTTTTGTTCCTGTTTTCATTAAAGCTTCTCATTGAGCATGTTGAGTGATTAGTGGTCGGTGATCTGAACCAGATCCCTTTTTCTTCTTTACTGACTAGTAGTGTCTTTCTGCCTTTTTCAGCCAAGCCCCTGAAATGGAGGACACAATAGACAATCTTGCAAAGAAGGTACTGTTTTGTTTTCATATTATTCAGGATAATCATAGTTACAGTGTTTGTCCTGATCACACAGTTTTATCAGTGACGTTACTCTATGGTCTCTGTTAGACATTGAAGTGTTTGACTCTAAGATGTGAATGAAGGCTTAAAGCATTCTTCTCCTGTTCTGAGAATTGCCAAAGAATGCATTTGACGTGTCATTTTCTTTGTCGCGCTCTGGAGTGATGACAGATAAATATTGTAGTTCGGTGAAACCTCAAGTGATAAGGCACACAGATATGTTTTTTCCCCCCTCTGTATGTAATCTTCCTGTTAAGGAAGTGTAAAAATTGTTTTGGGCTATAGTGTTAAATTATGATTGCACAAAAGTGCTTAAGTATCAAAAAGAAGACTGTTTGTTTATTTTCCCTCGAGAGGGAATTTCCTTGTGGTGAACCTTTAAGTTAGTGTGGGTCATTTTCCATTATACTGAAATATAGTTATGAATCTAGTAGTAATTCTTCGGGTGTTGAAATTCATATATTTGCATATGTGACTACATAAATAACACATTTCTTTTGTAGTAATGTTTCCGGAGGTTGTTGAAATTTGAGTTTAATTTTAAAAGTGATATTGGACTAAATAAGTGTTCTTCCCACAGTTTCCTAGCAGAGTTATGAAAGCATTTAAGATGGAGGAGAAACTTAGTGGTTTCATTTTTATTGGAAAAACCTACTGTTGGTAAGAATTGATTTTGTAACATGGTTGTAATAAAAGAAGGTCCCTCACTAACCTCTATTGAAATGTGTTAAGATTCCAGATGCCAGATCTGGTTGAGAGTAAGCCTTGGCTCAGTGTGGTATTTTTAAGATTAATGTTTCGCTTTTAAATCTCATTCAAAGAAATGAGGAAAGTTGTAATCATCATTGTAAGTTTTTTAGTGGGGTCCATGTGAACTGCCTGTAGATGAGTTTAGCCAGTCAGAAGCATGCATGTGCTGACACAACCATGGCTAACTGGTGGTCCATGATTCGAGCAACAATATGCATAGATGACTCAGTGACTCAGAAATGTACCAGTGTACCCACTTCCTTTAAACACACACTCTTCACACTCACGCTCATGATATTCTCTTCTGGTTGTGTTTTAGGAGTTTACAAGTGTTTGGGTTCGGGATCCCCATCTTCATAAGGAGGACTTCTGGCACACATACGTTGACTATGAGATCTGTCTTCATGTGAGTCCAAACCCACATATGCATGTAGCCCATGTACAGTGTACAGCCACTACCCATGGACCATAATGTAAGAACCGATCACCTATTGACTCACAGTATGCCTATAACAGAGGCCCACTGGCACATCCTTCAGCACTTTCAGTATCTGCCCAATGCCTTTTTTATATGTATTTTGAGTCAATGAGTTTTATGTTCTCTTGCTAAGGGAAATATCAAAATTATTGCCTGTAGTAATTGACTGTACAATATAGTTTCAGTGGAAATGGTTTATAATGAGGAATGCTACAGTATTGCTTTAAGGGAATACCTTTCAAATAATCAACCACTCCCTGACTGGGTCAGTGTTGACTAACCTGTTTTATTCAGTTGCCAACAGTTATCACTGTATAATTAATGATCATTCACATCATTCTGTTTTCTGGGATTTATGTGTGCAGACCAATAGCATGTGTTTCCGGAAGAAGACCTCCTGTGTGAGAAGAAGGTACAGTGAGTTTGTGTGGCTCCGTCAGAGGTTACAGGACAATGCTCTGCTCATGTGAGTGCACTGATGGCCAGCACTATGCTTGATTTATTATAGTTTTGTTTGTTTGTGTGTGTACAATTGTTTTGTCTGACTGTACATCTGGGGGAAAATGAATTACTAATTATGTGGTATTTTCAGTTGGCTTTGTTGATGGTCAGTGTATAACATTACATGCATTTTGTGATATAAATCAACCCAAATATTGCCATATGATCCAACACTTGGTTTATGATGCATTTTTCAGTACAGGAGTAAAAATCAAAAGCTGAAATTCATTTTGCTTTTATTGTTTGGTCAGTTGCCAAAACAAGACAGCAGTGTTTGGTGAAAGCATTATTAGCACAAATAAGTACTTTTCCTAAAGACAAATACACATAAAAACAAAAACATTAAAAATGATTTTGGGGTATTTTCTCAAAGTTTCTATCCCTTTTATGGATATTGTTGTGTTTTAAAGAGAACAGTGGATATTATTCAGATTTATATCAGTATATCTGCTATCGTTATTGTTTATAGCAGACTATAACTGTATTTGGTTGACTGTGAATATTATCTCATAAACCCTGTATCTGAGTTAATATGCATAACATGTTCATTTCACTTTATGCTGTTTCTTTGTGTCCTCAGACAGTTGCCTAAACTGCCCCCTGCCAGTCCTTTCTTCAGCCTCAACAACACAGACCAGGTGAACCAGCGTATGCAAGGGCTGCAGAAGTTCTTAGATGGGTATGTGAGCCGACCTCTCTTTTTTATCTTTCTTCTTTCATCCCATCTTCTTTCTCTTTCTCGTCTCCTGAATTCATCAAGCCTGTTTGGACAGGCTGGACTTTTGGCTTAAGTTATCTTGCTAACCGGAATCCTGCTCTGTGAAATATCTCATGGGTCACTTAGCCTGGTGCATCAAGCTGTAGAAAATGTGGTGGTTTTGCCATCTAGTGGCTGCTAAGGGAAGACACCTGCTTCTTATTAATCTTTCTTGTATTTCTTCATCCATTGATTTCCAGTTATTGTATAACACTTAAAATATTTTCTTAAACTTTCAAGCTAGAGGCAGTAGTTTAACCATACATGCTAATGTTGCCAACATTGAGTGAAAGCAAGTTATAATTTGCATGATCTCATTTGAATAATATTAATCGATACTATTCATTTATTCTTCATCAGCATTAATAACTGGACCATCCCTTATCATGAAGGGTTTCATTTCGGAAGTTGCTTTGCGGTTTCCTAACGTGTCTCAGTTTATGTCTCAGTGATTTGCCTTGTGGTTCATGTTTGATTTATGCAAATTTGGCACTAGTGGAGAAGGTTTACCTTAGATGTGTGCTTTTTGTGTGTAGAGTGTTGCAGACACCACTGCTGCTGTCAGACAGTCGACTGCATCTGTTCTTGCAGTCACAGCTGAACATCGCAAAAATGGAGGCGTGTGTGCAGGGCCAGACACGCTACACTGTTGCCCAGGCCATACAGCGCAGCGTGTATGAGACGCGCGAGGACAGCAAGAGTTCCTGTGATTCGGATGGTGAAAGGTGTGTTGTTAATTTACTGATTTACACTAGATTCAGAATGAGTTGTAAATATACTCTTGATTCATCACATGAGCAAATTACTTTATAAAAGATATCTTAGCATTGGCTTTACAGGTGGGGACATTGCTCATATCACTCGTATCTGCTTTTTTTTTTTTTGCATTTCTTTATAGAGGTCAATTTGAATATTGAACTTAAATATGGCATGTCTTTGCCTTTTCAGTGCACAATTTCTATTTATTTGCTGAGCTGAAATTCAGAAAATAGAGTAATTGTGCATTAAAATGTGCAGAAGTATATTTTCTGTAGAGGATGTGTACTCATTTTCAACAGACCATGTAGTTTGATTAGGGGCACCAAACTTTTTGTATATGTATGCTATTTAAAATGACAACTATATAACAGGGTTGCCAATTTTGGGCAGGTGACTGGAGCAGATTTTCAGGCGGTTGGATGGAGACTGGAGGGTGATGATCAACTTTGCATGCACAAGTGCATGTCCATTGTTACACTGCTTAAAACACTAATTTGAGCCATAAATCATAATTAGTATGTAGAGCTGTGGTTCTCAAACCAGCTCACCGCTCACACATGAAAGATAACTCACTCAGTGTCCGCTCCATCTTCTTTGTATTGTTACAGTCACAATTTCCACAGGAACCCGTTTCCCCAGCAGTATATTAAAGCAGTTTTAAGAAGAACATTAGTCAGTATCTCAAAAACACTGTCTTTTTTGTCTGTCAGATCACTATGAACATGCCTTGCAAATGAAAAAGAATTAAATAAAGATTGAGATTACATTTTTGATAGAAAAAGAATATTATACGGTAGCCTTGGCTGCAGATGATAAGTTAGACCAAACAGGAGTTTGAACTGAAGTGTATCAGTAACTGAGCTGAGGAACTGTGTGTGTGTGGCACTTGTGAGATTGAGAGGTATCTACGTGGTCTAGGAGTGAGAGAGAACCATGACTCTCCCGTTAGTGATCTTAAAGAGTGAAACCTTAGCAGAGACAGCCAATGTCTTTTCAATAGGCTGCAGTCAGATATTTTGCAGAAAGAATAAAAGTGCATGAGAACTTACTCAAAAGTCTGAGAGCTGGCAACGCTGCATAATAAAATACATAGTTTAATGCTAAACAAGCTTGATAATTGACAGCACGCTTGCTCCACCTACTCCTCCATCTCACAAGATAACATGAATATGAGTGAAGTATTTGACAGTTGCATTAAAAATGCACACTTTTTAACTCTTTGATGTAGGATCCTAAGCTGGAGCCTATACAGCTTGTACAGTTTAATGGTGTAATAATAATGCATCATATTGTATATAGGGCTGTCACTATTAACTATATTAATAATTAAGCAATCTACTGATTATTTTGACAACTGATCCAGTAATCAAGGTTAGCTGAACAATAACAATGACTACAGTAACTGTTTCTTACTATAAGACAGACTTAAGAGAATTAACGTTTGTTTAGTTTGTGCACAAGTTAGTATCAAACCATTCTGAATGGATCAGGTAAAACTCGACTGCTATTCTGAAGTGTAAAATACAGTCCTTTCAAAATGTTGTGTTCTGAGAAAAAGGCTTATTTGTAGGAACCCCCCATTTTTTTGCTATATCAAAAAATGTGTTAAATCGAGGCACCATCATATTGTAAAAAACAACACCTGCTCGAAAATGATTGTTTTATTTTGTGTGTGTGTGTTTCTACAGTACATCCTCCTCTGGTCTGGGCAGTAGTGTTGATCCAGCCACGCCCATCGAAATGTCCTCCCACAATAGTAGCCCCTCCCAGCACTTCCTGGCCATGCCTGCACCACATGAGCACTTAGGATGTTTGTCTTCATCTCCTAACAGTCCGCAGGACAGTCAGCAGAATTCATAATGTGCACATGACACATACGCACACACAAAAAACCTTGTTTGCTGCTCACATCTCCCAACATAACATTTGGGTGGATTATGATGAGAGGAAAAATGTTCCTTCATTTTAATGTGGTTTGTCTTTTTGTGTATTTGTGTTCTGTATTTGTCTTTTAAAGAGAAAATGTTCGCTGCCTGAAATTGTTGAAGGTGAAGACTCATGCTAAGGCATAGTTAGGAGTGCAATAGGAGCAAAAAGCAAAATGTATAGTCAGCATGGCTTAAAGATAGGTTGAGCAAAATATTGGAAAGGAATGTCATAATTATGGGAGTGTTTGTTAGTGTTGCTTTGTTTTATTTGCATTGTTCAGTGGTTTATCCAGGTGTTTACAGAGATGTGAAGAAAAAAGTGGTTAATGATTTTTTAAAAGATAATTTAATTTTGAAAAGGTTTTATTGTAATTTAGATATGTAAAAAATGAATAAATGGTAGTTTTTGGGAAATTTTAGTTCTTTAAGATTCTGTTTGTCATAGGAAATAGGAAATTTAGTAATACACTACGCATAAAATGCTTCACACAGAATCATAAAGGGCCATTCAAGGCTAAACCTGTAGTTTAGTGTTATTGTGTTCTGTAATGTTCTGTAGAGCAGCATTGCATCCCTCAGCCTCATCTGTGTGGCAGAATTCACAGATTTGTATTGTTTGTTTTTTCATCCATTAATGTTCTCTTACTACAGTACCCAGCATGCATTATGCAAATACATCATACAACCACTGGGAATCATTATACAGCAATAAAGAAGTCCTGACTGCTAGTGTAGCCACTGATGTGAACATTAAAGAGTACAGTTGTGATGTATGACTTCCTAGCCATAATATCAGCTACCTGGCCTCCTTCTGCACTAAGCAGCTAGCAGAAAAAAAACATTTCAAATAATTTGCCTTCAAATATCTGTCATGAAGCTTTTGTAGTTTTCAAAGCTCTTCCCACCTTCAAGATGCATTACATTACATTACATTTAGCAGACGCTTTTATCCAAAGCAACTTACAAATAATGAGGTACATAGAACAAACATAGTCAGGCCTTAAAGGGGGAGGCAGTTCATCAGAAGGGGTTCGTTCTTGCTCTCTCTCGCTCTCTCTCGTGCTCTCTACTTCACTCTTCGCCAAAAAAGACACTTTTATTTATATATATATATATATATATATATATATATATATATATATATATATATATATATATATATATATATATATATATAAAGTAATAATATATAATAAATGGGCAAATTGCAGGTCGATTAATGTAGCAGACACAAATAAAAGCATTTTGATATGTTGTTCTTCCGAATACACTCATGGTCTGACAAAACTTTCTTCAAGAACATTTAAATACTAATATTACAGACTTTTGTTTTTTATTAAATAACTGCCCTCTAGACGAATGGAAAACTATTATTTTAAATGTTCTCGATGCATCATGTAGAATAATTTGGGCTTTTAAGAATGTAAATATCTAGAAATCCAGAATACATGAAATTAGAATGAACTTTCATGTATTTTATGTTTCATATATAGTCAGCTATAGGAGCTGTTTCTATTATCTGTGTTTCTCTAGCATGTCCTTCCCTGAGTGTTCATAAAATCTTTAAATTGTTCTGCTAACACTGAAAAAGGAAAAAAAAAGATAAAGTTCCCCTTGAATGAGGGATGGCATCAGTAGACAATACGGAGGGGTATTGGTTAAGACAAAACTGAAAAATGTTGTCGTTGGCGTTGGTGTTCTGATTGGGAAAGTGTTCGATCTGCGCAGTCGTCGATTCATCAGTGTCCAGCAGTAGCCGATAAGTGTTTTCAGTAGTGTCGCACCAATCACTACACCCATAAACCCTCACCAATCTCTGCCATCTCAAATCACCTCTGCATAGGGAACGCTAACCTGCAGCTAAACTGCCCTGTCAGCTGTATTATCCACACACATTACCTACAGAACCCCAGATATGCAAACTGCCATTCAGAAAACAACCTAAAACTCATATTGGAACTAAGTCCTAAAATAGCCAAGAGGAAATGAAAGCAAATTCTGAGTGCAGTATAAACTGTACCGTCATATATTACAGTGAGTCAGAAACATTTTCATCTACTATGTTGTCCCACATCCTCTATCTACTCTTTGCTAGACACTACAATTAATGTGACTAAGCCCTTTTCTGTTCAGAACGTGAGCAAGTCAGAAATCAAAACTCATTTTCCAGCTGCACTCTGACAGATTTGCGAGTGGAACACAATATCAGGGAGGGTTTCTGACCTAGCTGAGCAATTTCGCTTGATGTTAGGTGGAGGGTGGTAAGAGGGCGGAAGTAAAACATGATGTTGTTGGTTAATCTTATGTTTTTCTACCCGCTGGTGCGTAGTGATGTAATTACAATTCAGATGATGCTTTATAGGCAGGAAAAAGCCACTACACTTTGATGGAATATTATGGAATATTGTTTTTTTATTATTATAAAAAAATGGCTGTTTACATATGATAAATTGTGAACTAACATGAATGATGTTGATTCAGATTGACTTTAAGTAATTATCACAATTCAAACGACAAAGGTTCAACAGTACAGAGCTATATTTTATGCATTTTACTGTGGTATGGATCACCATTGGCTTTCTCTTTCCTATCTTTCCTGTAGTCTTTCATAAACCATAAAGTATATGGCAGAAATGCAGCAGATCAAGAGTAAACCATACATGGTTTCTACACCATTCCATATGGTTTGCGGGATGGGGGAGTCTTGCCACTTTTGAGAAATCCAACAAAAAGCCACTTTTAACTTTAAGCCAAGGGTCACCAATCAGAAGCACTTAGGCAGGGCAGAGGTTGCCGTAGTGACAGTGGAGCTGGCGGAGAGACGGTCATTTATCACTGGCTGCTTCGGAGTGAAGCTGAGAGAAAGAGACAGCGCCTGCCCCATAGACAAACGACCAACAATAAAGAGAATTAATCAGCCCCGATTACCTGCCTGAGAGAGAGAGAGAGAGAGAGAGAGAGAGCACTAGAACACTGAGTGGGCCAGAGACAGGCCAAAAAAAAAAAAAAAGTCAGTAAAGCCTACTATATAAAGAAAAAGCAAAATTTAGGCCTATTATATTTATTTGTAAAATATGAAATATGCATTTACACATGGTTTTGTACTTTCTCTCTGTTGATGCCCAAAAAAGACCAAACTCATTTTATCAGTTCACAGGCTTTGCTAATGACTGCAAAATTGCTTTAACTGGAGTACAATAAAAAGAAAAATCAACTCTAAATAAAGGTTCCTAAATGGTTCTTGTATGGTTCCAAAAATGTTGGGGTATAGAACTTAAAGGTTCTTCGAAGTTTAAGTACATTCTTCACACTTGGACATCTCATTTATGAACACTGGGCCTCATTCATCAACCATTCTTAGAAGGAATTCCTTCTTAAAACCCTCTTAGGGTTGACGCTCACCAGTTTTTTCTTAATTGGGATTTGTTCTACAAGAACTACAATAAAACAGACAAATAAACAACAGTAAAAGTAAATAGACACAATCGTTTAAATAAATGTATATGCCGGCTGGATAGGTTTACCAAATAAAGTGAGTGTATTTATAATGCTAAGTGTATTTCATGATGCGTTTTTTATGGTAAAGCAACTATCAGTGATTAGGTGCCCCACACTGGCAATCAGTATCCATGATCCTGAAATGAACACCGGTTTAAGGTATTGATCAGGAGCTGTAGGCCCCCAGACCCACTCAGCCTAAGTTAGAGTTTAACAAAACTTTGTGGGAATTTTGTCATTAATGCATACATTACAAATCCCTGAGTTTGCCCAACTCCAGCATAACTGCAAAAAAGTGGAATTAGTAAAAAACTAGTGGAATTCTTTGTTAATGTCTGAAATCAAAGCATGCAACCTAAACAGCGAAACACTCCCTTCACCTGTCAGTCTGTTGTAGTTAATCAATAATTTGATTGTAACTCACCTCTTTCTGATGGATTAAGCAGCAGAACGGGCCTGACTGTTCACACCCAATAATGCCGTCTAATCATTCCTCATACAGGGCTGTTCTCAGTGCACTGCTACTCCAGCAACACCTTGTGCTGGTTCCCCGCATTCAACTCACCTATCACTGTTTGATCCTATTTGGGTTCTTGAGGTGTCAGAGAAAAGCTATTTGCATTGATTTGTGATTATTTTGTGATTCACTGATAAACTGAAACAAATCTCAACCATTTCGTAGTGTACAAACTGATGCCTGGTTGTTTCTTTGCCAATTTACTCTGTGCATTTTAAGGAGGTCTCTAAAACTCGTGACCTAGGTTTCACAAGCTAGGTGGTCTTCTCCAAGGTGGGCTGTTGAAAAAATTCAGGACCTTTTTTTTTTATTTTCATGTGTTAACGTAAACTGCAGTCCTATGCCAAAGTTGAACACCTCTGGTCAAAATACAGATTAAATTGATGAAAGTAATTTGATTTAAGTGAGTTCATTTAAGTGATATGGTATTATTATGCCAATTTTAGAGTAGTATTTTGAATGAAATAATAAGTTTAACATATTGGAAGAAATAAAATGTACAGTATAAAATGCCATAACTTTTGCTCAGGCTACATTTTCATACAGGTGTGTTCTCTGTACAGGACATCAACTTATTTTCGCTAAGAAAATCAACAAAACATGTTATTTGACCAGGGTGCCCAAAGTTTTCTTTATGACTAAACACATACAATCATTAAAGTGCAGGCCATGTTTATAAGCAATTCTTCTGTCACCATGAACCACAGCTTCTGTAGTAGTAGTAGTGATAATAATAATAATAATAATAATAATAATAGTTCTTGTTATTTTAGTGTTCAGGTAAGACAAGAAAACAGAATTAAATGTTACTCTTATTGTGACGTCTCTGGCGTTCGTGCTGAACATGAGAAGTCATTGTGAGTGATATGTTGGCTAAAGCGGAGCAGTTCTCAAAGGATCAGTTTGGTAATTCGGTTCATTTCGCAATTCTGACATGCCGTATCCATTGCTTTGTCATTAATGAATCTACATCTACCAATTCTGTCTAAATTAGAATATTAGCTAAGTTGTTTGTGGCTAAATTACAGTGATGCCTGCATAGTATGCAGCATTCATGCTTCTTCAGGTTTTTATTTTAAAAGGTTCTTCTTGCATGCAGCACTCTGCTTTTATTTTTAACAGCATAAGCACCAGATGAAGCTGATCTTATATAGTTTAGTCTTATATAGTATAGTTGGGTAGCCCCACTGTCTGGTGGGTAAAGCTAATCTTGCAAGGCCAGCCATTTATGATGGCTGTTTTAGAGACTAGAGCACCAGTAAAGTACACTCAAAAATAAACCAAGGCGATTCTTTGCTTTACAGGCTGAAAATATGATGACATTAATTGCGATGGCATTTAATGTCCATATACAGGATGCTGACTCTGCTGTGTTTGATTGAATAGAGTTGTGTGGCATAATTACATTATGTTTACAGTGATTTATGTTTTTGAGAGCAGAGGATTCTCTCAGAGATAAGAGGACATGGTTTCATCGATAGGACACACACTCTCGAGATATCTCCTGTATTCTGCAGTGAAGATAAGAATCAGTCATTCACCGTTGCTTTACATGGAGTCCTTTATCCCTCTAGACCACTTTCCATTATCTGTTTACCTTATGACACACTGTAACTAGACATTAGCGTCAACTCTGGAACGAGCCCATCCTTTAGTGCTCTTGTAACTGAGGAGTCAAGCAAGGGTTTGATGAGTGAATTTATATCATTTACTCCCTAGCAGGGGAATCTTTTATATAGCATTAGTGGTGAGGCCTATGCTTAAAGACCCCTCAGTTTATTGGTTGAGCTGCCATAAGTGGTGCAGCTGAACTCCCCCTAATGGATGCTGACGGGTTTACCCAATCCGAATGCAGCAGCAATTGACAAGCTGTAGGAGAGAGACAGAGTACAGATGGATTTGAGTGTGTGTGAGCGTCTATGTGTGTGTGTTATATTGTGTAGTAATTGCTGTGTTTCTCTGCTTTATTGGCTCTTAACCTTGGGCTGACAGCTACCGAGCTGGTGGGGGGTTCGGTTGCTATGACAACCCTGCCGGAATGGGGGAATGGGGACGGCACTGGCAGGTACGATATACCACACTGCAGCATGGATGGAATCACCAATGAAGTGATGGAGAGAGAGCAAGAGAGAGGGAGGCAGACAGAGAGAAGTCAAACATGGAAATGAATCATTATGTGATGTATGCAGCTATCTCAGCGGTTGAAAAGCTAGTCTGATGGATCTTAAAGAAAAAGTGTTTTTTTTTGTTTTTGTTTTTGTTTTTGTTTTTTTTACCCAGTCGCTTTTCCCTGCAATTAGTAAAACAAGGCTGAAAACACTTATAGGAGTTGCTTCAGGACCTTTTCATTGCCTCCTGTTATAAGCGTCTATCATGGCAGTAGGTTGTTTTTTTTTTTTTTTTTTTTTTTTTTTAAGTCTTGGGAAATTATTATTCATGGTAATAAACTGTATTTTAATGATGTAGAAGATAGAGATTTGTTGTAAAACATTAGAGTATTCCTTTAAAGCACAACCTTTTAGGCCAAGCCTATTCAAAGCAGTCAGAAGCTTGAGCCAGTTGTAATTAGCTAGCCCTAATTTTTGCCTGCCATTTTTGTGTTTCCGAAAGAATGAGCACAAAGGCACCCCACAAAGGTGCTGTTTGATTGTTTATTCATATGGTCTTTCTCCAAGCATGATGAATGTTGCGCTTGTCTGGCTACACGCCACAGACAATCACAGACTCGTGGACACTGAGGCCTAATAGTGATTGCAGTAGATAAGACAGTACATGGGTTTGTGGAGCAGATACTGTTTGTGGTCTGTAACTTCAAGGCAGTGACACATATTTAAACCGGTTCCAAAGATAGTGAAGGAAAGTGAGGGTGTGTGAAGGAGAAGGAGAGCCCATCTGTTCTTTTTTTCTCGATCTTCATTCAGCTCAATGTCATAAACAGCCAGAACCCCTACACAGTGGGTGCTGCATAGACTAGTCAACTAATATGTCCACCACTTGGCACTGTGGGTTGCTGCTGAGTAGTTGAGGACAGTCCCTGAGTTTAGTAATGAAATACGACATTACAACTGTAAATATGCAGAGGTCAGAGGTTTTTGTTTTCTTTTTTTATACTAAATGCAAACCCTAAAGTACTTTATTAGAATGGAAGTACTATACAACATAACACTGCACTGAAACTCTCACCAACCAGAGAGTTAAAGGAAAGGGCCGTCTGACTGATGTTCAAGCCAATCAAAGACAATAAAAAGCAAAAATAGCAATAAAAAATAATAAAAAAGGATTTCACATTCACTTGCTCTAACTCTCAAATAAATAACATCAGTGGGATAGCACAAACTTCAACAACGTTTTTTAATCCAGCAAATAATTCTTGTTGGCAAAAGCCTCACTGTTCCCTTGGTGTGCAAATGTAGCTTTAGCTTGACAAACTAAACTTTGTTTCCCATCAGACTGATGACAGCAAATGCCAGGTGAAAGAGTTTGATGCCTGTGATCATTTTAGAGTGCAGTATACGTTTGACAGTCAGTGTACCTCTGCTGGTACAGCGATTAAGACTGGGATAGAACATTATGCCACCTCTGCAGCCAGCCCCTAATAGCAAGCTACCAACAAAATGTTAGTCAAATGGTAAAAATGAACAATCATACTCTTACTACACAATACCTCAAAGGCTACATCTTTTTTGAGGTTTGTGTGGGTTTTTATGGTTGCTGTGCCTTTTAGACATATGTGGCAATGACGTCTCTGTTCTGATTGACTGTCCTGTATTGCACCTCATTCTAAAAGCAAGCTATGTTAAAAGCTTCCTTATAACTTTGCTGTGAATGGTGAGTGACAGAATTTGGTGGTTTTCGAACTTTAGTTTTTCCATACATGAACTGTATAGACTGATGAGTGAACAATCCACACATAAAGTTACATAAAACATCAAACTCATATTTGAAAAAATACTTGAAAAAAAATCTATGATGTGGCTGTTTGAAGGGGAGCGTTAATTGATATGAGGTTAATACGGTGTGGAGCTATAATTAAAATGACTGAAGTCAATATGAAGAAAAGTGTCAGTAGGTATAAAACCCCAAACACGTGATGTATTTCAACAAACTGAAACAGGATGAGAGGAGACAAGAAGGGCGGAAGAATATTGAAGTAGCGGACAGAAGAGAGTTGAAGAGACAAGAGGATAAGAAAAAAGAAGGAAGATGATTTAGGAAAAAAGGAAGAAAATAAATGAGAAAGGCTGGGACATGCAATCTATTACTGAAGAGCTGAAATTGAGACTGCCTCTTTCAGAAACCTTATTAAATTCTCCAATTAGCTGGAAGACATAAATAACTGCTTCCAATTTCAGTGTGTCACTCAAGGCCAGGTTCCAGCTCCAGGGAAACAAAACAATTTAAATTACGTCTCTTCCGCTTTGTGGCCGGCCTCCCTTTGAACGCCATAATTACAGAGCTATTCTTCCACTCGTCGCCATGACGATACATCATCAGGCTGCAAGCCTTGCAATGAACACCCTGCACCGGAGTCATGTGACCCAGCACCACCAGCAGAACTCTGTCTCTCCTGTGCTCTTTCTCTTCTCTCACTTCTATTTCTTCTTTCTCTTGCTGTCTCTTTCATTTTTATTCTGTCTCTTCCCTCCTCTCTCTCACTCCTTCTCTCTGTATATCTTTCTATCTCTTTTTCTCACCCTCTTTCTCTGTCTTCTCTTTGCTCTTACTCATTTTTTCTTTCTCTTTCTTCATTTTATGTTTTCCTCTACATATCACTCTACATCTTTGTCCTTCCCTCCATCCCACTCTCTCCTTTCTCTTCTCTTTCTGTCTCTTTTTGCTCTCTCTTCCCTTCATCCCTTCACCTTCTCTCTCCCTTTTTCTTTCTGCAGGTCTCTCTGTTTTATTTTATCCTTGTTCTCTTTATTCTCTCTCTTTTCACTTATTTCCCTCTACTTCACTTCTTCTGATGTTTTCTCTCTCCCTCTTATCTATTTCTTTTATTTCTCTGCCTTCTCTCTGTAACTGTTCCTCTCTCTCTCTTTCTCTCTACCTCTCTCTCCCTCTCTCTCCATCTCTCTCTCCATCTCTCTCACTCTGGAGTGACAGTATTTCATCGCCAGCTTGGCCACATCTATAATTCACGCGTCCCTCGACTCGGCCGCTGTCGGTAAAAATAGGGAATCCATCACAGAGATAAATGTGTGTTAAATGAAGCCCCCTGTGCCACGGGCGGAGATGGGCGAAGCAGCAGATGAGTTTTAATTGTCTCGGTGTGCTCATGAGAAATTTATCAATTCATCGCTGCCGCCTTACGACCAACAGGGGAGCGCTGGGGTACGTGCTGATACATGTGTATCAGAGACTAATTGAAATGGCTTTTAATATCAGAGTGTATTATGTAGTAGAAGTGCAACCTCATGGTCTACCTACACACACTCACACTGGAACTGCAACATTCTACACGAGGTGAAAAATGAGTTAAAGAAGGAGTTCATAACAATACATCAGACTACCATACATCTGAAATGAAGAGGACAGTGTCCAGTCCTTAAAGACAAGATAATTTCAGTATGATTGTGGTGTGAATGCTCTTTAAAGGTTCTGTTAGCATATCTCCAGCACTAAAGAGACAGTTACACTATGCACTGACTGCACCTTTAAGGTTGTAAAAGGGCCCATATCCTACTTTTGTCTTGTATTTTACTTTTACTTGCATTCAACATTTAACATTTTGGGATTTTATGTAAACAGTCTTAATTCATTCATATCTAGATCCCTTAGAATTAAACAGGCTGTTTTGGAAAAATTTGTGAAATTTCTGACCTGCCTCAGTCAACTGTAAGTGCTATTATTGTGAAACAGAAGGATGGAGGATACCAGTAGAACATTACCTGTCTGATTGCAGTGTTCCAACAGTGAAGTTTGGTGAAGGAGGCATAATGCTGTGGGGTTGTTTTTCGGGGGTTGGCCTAGACCATATTAATGCCTATGGACTTAGAATGGGATGCCATAAAAGCTCCTGTAGGTGTTATGTGAAGGTGTCCCAATAACCTTGTATCTACACTCATTGCAGATTTTATCAGATCTACATACCATGCAAGAGCACATGATAGTTGCATTATGGATTGCAGTCCATTTGTTTCTCTGCAAACCAAACTATCCTGCCAACAGCGTCCTGAAGGCAGTAGTCTGTGGCCACTGATGAAGGACTACAGGATGACCGACACAAACGGTGCAGCAACAGATGAGCTAATGTCTCTGATTTCACATCTACAAGGTGGACCAACAGTAGGTATGTCTAATAGAGTGGACAGTGAGTGAACAGTGTTTAAAAACTCCAGTAGCACTCCTGTGTCTGATCCACTTGTACCAGCGCAACACACACTAACATATCAGGGTCACTGCAGGGCTGAGAATAATCCAGCAAATAATAACTGCTCAGTGGTGGTCCTGTGTGGGTCCTGACCATTGAAGAAGGGAAACAAGGCATACAAAGAAACAGATGGACTACCGCCTCTAGCTGTATAACTGCAAAGTGCATCTATATGGAAAATGTATCTGATAATATGGGCAGCGAGTGTAGATACAAGGTAGGTGAGCCTAATAAAGTGGTCAGCGAGAGTATACTGTTACTCTATACAAAGTGGCATTTTATTATTATTATTATTTATTATTATTTTATTATTATTATTATTTTGCCAATTAATTGTACATATCACTTTGAAAAGTGCCACAGTCCTGCTAGTAACAGAGCTGTGCTGCATAAATCTTAGTGTAGCATGCCATGTGCTACCCCGGGCTCAGTGAGGACACTGGAGGCAGGATTCTGAGCTGCAGCAGCCATCATATTAATTTTCCAAAACACAAAAACATACACAACAAACACTGCACTAAGCTGGTCACTTCTCAGTGGCTCAAGCTGGCTAGACTTTTCAGGCTCTTGAGCTTTCCAGCTCTTTCAGTCTCTGCTGCTACTCGTCCCTCTCTGGCCCTGTTCAAGAGCTCGCCGCTCCGCCTCCTCATTATCTCCCCCAGCTGGCAGCTCGGCCGCCCGGGTCGAACGTAGCGGCCTCGCTGCATAATTAGGGATTCGCTCCTTCCTCCGATGCCTCTCGTCGTCCTCCTCCTCTCGCCGTCACTCCCGCACGTCGGTGGAGCTCGCACTTTGCGCACCACCCCCTCCACCCTGGCGGCTCTCTCCCCAGCGTCCTCGCTGAGGCACACGCTATGTGTTCGGCCCCGCCTTCCAGTCTCGGCTGTCATCGTCGGGGCCCGGAGGGCGGGCGCATGCTACACTTAGGCTTTGCTCATTTAATGATTTATTTCTTTCCATCAAGCATAATCCTCTGAAGTCAGACTTGACTCCTGAGATCGAGTGAGTTAATCATACCCGGTTCCCCATAACGATTTAGAGGACAGTTATTGGCTTTGAAATGAAAAAGCCAATAAGATGTGTTTTGAGCAAGATGAGACAATTTGGAAGTCACTGCTGGTTGGTGTTACACTTAAACTGCTTAATAACAGTAATAAGAGGCCGAATTAGGATACTGAGCTATTACGACTGCTGAAAGAGTGTGTAACTGTGTGTGTGTGTGTGTGTGTGTGTGTTTAAATTGTTTAAATTGGAAATCCAGGCTCCTTAGTACCTATCTCCCATCAGCCTGTCAGTCAGTTTCTGGTTTGTAGCTGATCAGAGAGAGAGAGGATGGAGAGAGAGATGGAGAGAGAGAGAGAGAGAGAGAGAGAGAGAGAGAGAGAGAGAGAGAAAAGGAGAAGACATAGAAAGAGAGAGAGAGAGAGAGAGAGAGAGAAAGAGAGAGAGAGAAAGAGAGTAGGAGACAAACAAATCAAATCAAATCAAATTTATTTGTATAGCGCTTTTTTACAACGGATGTTGTCACAAAGCAGCTTTACAGAGTTTCAAAAAAGAAAAAGTTTCAAGAGAACTCTAAGAATGTACAGAAACCCCCCGGTGGGCAAGCCAGAGGCAACAGTGGCAAGGAAAAACTCCCTCAGAACTGAGGAAGAAACCTTGGGAGGAACCAGGCTCACCAGGGGGGACCCATCCTCCTCTGGTCAAACTACCTACAAGTGATTTTATTACTAATATTAACAGCAGTAATATTGGTATTATGAATAACTAGGAGTCTATGAAAACATCAGCGTAGGGTGGGCAGCTCATCCGAGGTAGGTGGTTGGGGCATGGGCAGCTGGTCTGAAGTAGGTAGCAGGAGGGCTTGGCAGTCGGTCGTCCTTCAGTGTCCAGCCGGTCATATGGGTGATTGTGTACTCGGAAAGAAAGTAGGTAAATGGAATTAGTTTTGTTCTATCCATTTGTACATAAACAGGGACAAAGAGAAGACAGACAGAGAGAGAGAGAGAGAAAGAGAGTAGGAGACAGACAAGGAGAAGAGAGAGAGAAAGAGTGTAGGAGACAGACAAGGAGAAGAGAGAGAGAGAGAAAGAGAGTAGGACACAGACAAAGAGAAGAGAGAGAGAGAGAGAGAAAGCAAAAGAGAGTGTCAGACATAAATATAAATGTTTGCAAATGTTTGGGTCAGTTTTTCTCATAACTGTTGAACATGCCACATTTTGCATTTTATTTATTTTTTCCAGGAAAATCATTCACAACATAATTTAGGATGCTCAAACGTTTACCTCTGACTGTATATATGCATAGTGAGGGAAAGAGAGAATGCATGAGAGTCAGAAAGACAGAATGAGAATGAGAGAGAGAGAGAGAGACAGAGAGAGAGAGAATCTGTCTGTCACATGGACAGGCTGCAGTTGCTCCAGTTACATCTTTCTCTGTCAGTCAGGAGGAAATGAGCTGCCATGTAGCATGTCATCTGTCTATCTATCTATCACTCACACACACACACACACACACACACACACACACACACACACACACACACACACACACACACACACACACACACACATCAGATTCTCCAGACAAGCACTGTGTACAACTGTAAGCACAGACACATGTGGACACACAAATGCATGCGTTTGCAATCATATAAAAAGAGAAATATGATCTTCTATGAACTGGGACTTTGATTTGCACCCAAAACAGACAAACAGTCAGTGTAATAGAAGATACTACATTAGCTAAGCTACACCACATCAGCAAAGCAGGAAGCAGGAGAGAAGCTCATGTACATCGTACTGCAGCCTTCAGTGCTGACAAAGCAATTTTAAATAAGCTTTGTCCCCCGCCCCCTCTCTCTCTCTCTCTGTATGTGTGTGTTAATGGCTGTCCTCTGGATGACATTGTGGGCTCATTGTAAATGTATTATGATAATGTGCTGCAGATGAGCACTTTGTAATTACCTCTACAACAGAGGGGTGTAGAAAGTCATCAAGCTTATTCAATTAGCTCTCTCTCTCTCTCTCTCTCTCTCTCTCTCTTTCTCTCTCTCTCTCTCTCTCTCTCTCTCTCTCTCTCTCTCTCTCTCTCTCTCTCTCTCTGTCTCTGAATATCTCAATAATTAAATGAGCTGTCAGGAACAATGCACTTGTCACTGAATATTTTCAGAATTACAGAAAGTCCATTATTATGAACATGGGTGTGTGTGCCTCTGTGTGGTATAGTTAGTGTGCGGTGTAGTTAGTGTGCGGTGTGTTTGCACATGTGTGCAGAAGGTGCATAAATGACATCTGCTGGAATGGTCGATGAGATTGAGTGTTTGGCAGTGTGGATGTGAACAGCAAGTGAATGAAATCTGGTGCCCTGGACTGATTTCATTCCTGCTTACTGTGTTTCATCTCTCATTTTCAGAACACACGGCCTAAGACCCAAATCCCCATAATTCCAGCAGGCAGCTGCTGCTGTTGTGACTGCGTGCGGTACCATTAAAGGGATCGAATACTATTTACTACTACTAAATTTATTTCTTTTTTTCTCTACCTCAAAAGTGGTCAATCAGCAAAAAAAAAGAAAAAAGAAAAGTGTTTGATGTTTGCAAAGCTAATGTAGCTAACGTGTTCTGGTTGCTTATGTACAGCAAACTAAGTAATTCAGAGTGGTTTGATGTGAATAGTTAACTGTATGGAAACTTCCTTCCTGATTTACAGCCATTTTATTAACAATCCAAAATGACCAGTAAAACTATACAATTCTATACAGCTTTCTATGTAATATTAAAGATAAAAGAATGGTAGATCTGAAAAGAGGGTTTCTTTTTGGTACTATTTTGCCTTACAACACCCAGCATGTACCTTTCTGCCATGATCCTTTGTCCTGGACGTCTGGTCCCATCACCACCACTGTGTACGATTCTCATTCTCTGAGCTTCTTTAGAGTGGAGTGTTTCATGTCAAACATCTGTTTATTTATGCAGATATTTTTGAAATTCCCATTTAAACAGTCTCAAATAGACTTACCTACATGCATGACATATTGTTATCTATGAAAGTAGTTAAAATAGCAGTAGCAGCGATCTTGAGGTCTGAACTTTGTCTGTACTTTTGCCTATTTTTAGAGATAACACTCCACATTACTAACACTCTACCTATCACATTACTAACACTCCACCTATCACATTACTAACACTCCACCTATCACAATACTAACACTCCACCTATCACATTACTAACACTCTACCTATCACATTACTAACACTCCACCTATCACATTACTAACACTCCACCTATCACATTACTAACACTCTACCTATCAGTCTACTAACACTCCACCTATCACATTACTAACACTCTACCTATCACATTACTAACACTCCACCTATCACATTACTAACACTCCACCTATCACATTACTAACACTCTACCTATCACATTACTAACACTCTACCTATCAGTCTACTAACACTCCACCTATCACATTACTAACACTCTACCTATCACATTACTAACACTCCACCTATCACATTACTAACACTCTACCTATCACATTACTAACACTCTACCTATCAGTCTACTAACACTCCACCTATCACATTACTAACACTCCACCTATCACATTACTAACACTCCACCTATCACATTACTAACACTCTACCTATCACATTACTAACACTCTACCTATCAGTCTACTAACACTCTACCTATCACATTACTAACACTCCACCTATCACATTACTAACACTCTACCTATCACATTACTAACACTCCACCTATCACATTACTAACACTCTACCTATCACATTACTAACACTCTACCTATCACATTACTAACACTCCACCTATCACATTACTAACACTCCACCTATCACATTACTAACACTCTACCTATCACATTACTAACACTCTACCTATCAGTCTACTAACACTCTACCTATCACATTACTAACACTCTACGTATCACATTACTAACACTCTACCTATCAGTCTACTAACACTCTACCTATCACATTACTAACACTCTACCTATCAGTCTACTAACACTACCTATCACATTACTAACACTCTACCTATCACTCTACCAAGACTCTATCTATCACTCTACTAACACTCTACTAACACTCTACCTATCAGTCTACTAACACTCTACCTATCACTCTGCCTATCACTCTACCCATCACTCTACTAACACTCTACCTATCACTCTACTAACACTCTACCTATCACTCTACTAACAGTCTACCCATCACTCTACTAACACTCTACCTATCACTCTACTAACAGTCTACCTATCACTCTACTAACACTCTATCACTCTACCTATCACTCTGCCTATCACTCTACCTATCACTCTACTAACACTCTACATATCACTCTACTAACAGTCTACCTATCACTCTACTAACACTCTATCACTCTACCTATCACTCTGCCTATCACTCTACCCATCACTCTACTAACACTCTACCTATCACTCTACTAACTCTACCTATCACTCTACTAACAGTCTACCCATCACTCTACTAACACTCTACCTATCACTCTACCTATCACTCTACTAACAGTCTACCTATCACTCTACTAACACTCTATCACTCTACCTATCACTCTGCCTATCACTCTACCTATCACTCTACTAACACTCTACATATCACTCTACTAACAGTCTACCTATCACTCTACTAACACTCTATCACTCTACCTATCACTCTGCCTATCACTCTACCTATCACTCTACTAACACTCTACCTATCACTCTACTAACAGTCTACCTATCACTCTACTAACACTCTATCACTCTACCTATCACTCTGCCTATCACTCTACCTATCACTCTACTAACACTCTACCCATCATTCCATCTAACACTCTGTCATTATCCTTATAGCTCCAGTGCATTAGGTTGAGTCTGGAAGCTCCGCCCTGTTGTATGTTCTGCCTGAACCAATGTGGGTGTAAGTCATTAATTAGAGGTCACGTGATGGGCGCTGCCTGATCTTTCTGGATTGAATTCAATTCCAGTTAGTCAATCAGCTGTTCAGTGCAGCGAGTCATTGCTCTGCTTTTTGTCCTTTCTCATTATTTTTCTCTTTGACTTTCATAAACTGTTTTAATGAAGCTTCTTTTGCTCATCATACTGGCCCTAAACTATTGGTCAAGTTTTAAAGCATTTTCAGCGCTCTGATTAAAAACTCTTATTCACAAGAGCGTTTTATGGATCAGGAAACAAAACAAAGCCAAGAATTGTATTTCGGTAGCGCAGCCTTCAGCTCCCAATTCTCTCCAATCCAACTGCCCATCAAGACATATAAAGGTCTCTGGTGCCACCTAGCGGACAAGTAACAAACCCAGTTACATACACTTTTTCCACAATGAATGAATGAATGAATGAATGAATGAATGAATGAATGAATCTATCTATCTATCTATCTATCTATCTATCTATCTATCTATCTATCTATCTATCTATCTATCTATCTATCTATCTATCTATCTATCTATCTATCTATCTCAGCTTCCACAGCTCTGGTTCATATCACTCTAGTTCACTGTGTAAAAATCCATACAGCAGTTTGTGCTCATCAATTCTCATTTAGTTTATGGCTAATTTAATTTGCTTTTACCTTTTTAATTTCTCCAGACTACCTGCATCTGGAGAAACACTGGGGGACATTATTATTTCCTAAGTTTTACAGGTTTTACAGGTACAAGTTCACAGCTTTGGTAATGAGGTCTAACCATAGAACCTAACAGTTCTAGCAAATACAAGGAATATTATGCTGATGTACAAGTCTAGAGGGTCTTTTCAATGGCAAACAGATAAAATCCAGACATACAGAAAAAAACAAAACAAAAAAACAGAGAAATCACAGAGCAGTTGCCACTTCACGCTGTAAATGATTTCTTTAGCCTATCATTATTCAGAATATTAAAGTTCATGAAGGCATGATTCTGCTGACTTTCAAGATCAAATGAATGAATGAATGAAATCACTGATTAATCATAAGGCCTACAGAAAGGAGTTTCTGTTTAGCTACTAAAGAAAATATAAGACATTAATGCTTATCAATTTTATAATTAATAGCCTATGGCCCTTTTAATAAGGAATCCACTGACTTTTGAAAATATTGCATTGTAATAAACATTTCACAGGTGACTAAAATAAAGCCAAGCAGCTTTTAAAGGGAAAACTCTTCTAATGCAGGATTTCATGTTTTTCTGATTTTAATGAAACATTTTACTGTAATTTATTATTATATTTATTGTTAGGTGATTCACTGTATTTTACAATCTATTATACTGTGACTATAACTTTACTGTAATGTAGCTGTGTAACGTTACTGTAATTTAATTAATCAACCGGTATATATACTCTATATTAACGCTTACTTTTGTGGGAACTGAGCTAGTTTAATTTATGTCACCATACAGCACAGCAGACTCTCTGGAATCCAGTAAAAGGTACATATGACCCCTCTTTGCAGACTGTCAGAAAAAAAAAGGGTACTGTAAAGGACATTTTTGTTTATCAAGATACAGTGTAAATGTATGTTTCAAGGCAACACTTGGTTCTTAGGGTCCAGTTGTGATCATTAAATGAGTTTTAAAAGCACACTAAATTCACTTTGTTAGGGGAGCTGTGCATATTTATACCTTTTTGATAACCCAACTTTTTAATATAAAGTTTAAAATAGAAATATAAAATAAAAAGGCAACTTTAAAAATACTACAACAGATATGGTTATGTCCCCTAACTAAAAGCACTGAAGACGTGGGTGCCACCCCAGTGACGTAATTACCGTGTTTTTTTGTGTTTTGTGTGTTTTTTGAGTGTATTTGAATTGAACTCAGTCCCAAATGGCACACTTCGGTGACGTCAGCAAAGTACAGACCTATAGGGCACCAGGCCTCGAGGTTATTTAGTTTACACATGCGCATTTAGGACAGAGCCAAGCAGGCTCTGTCAGTATGGACTGTACTGTTGTTTGAATGACTTAATTAACTTATCTACAGTATCTGAGTTCATATCGCAGCGATGATGTAGCTCAATGACAAGTTAAATACACACGTTTACTCGCATCTGAAGATCTTCCTGTCCGTCAAGCTTGTCAGAAAGCTGTAAACAAACGCTCCACTTTGATTGGTCCTCGTCTGCATCTCAAGGGATTTTGGGTAACAGGCCGCTGTTCAGTCTTTGGCGAAGGCCTCATAGGGGGCGCTAGTGAGCCCGTTTATGGGCTATGCGCTGTGGATTGGCCGACATTTGGACCTGGGCTTTGGTCGGTAACGTACACACACACACACACACACACACACACACACACACACACACACACACACACACACGTATATGCGTACATCTTAAAGTGTGTGCTGAACAAGACTGAATGTACTATCGAACTGCGGATGTTATGAAGGTCTGTGTCCCTCTGTGTTTTATTTCTTATTTCGGAGAAAGAGTAAAGGCTTTACTGCGGTCATTTAATGTTATTTTAATGTTATATTTGATGTTATTTTCAGTTCTGTTTTGCTCAGAAATTATTCGCGTCAAAATGGTTAGTAAGAAGGAGTTGAACTAGTTATTCAACTCAAATAATTGCTTTGTTTAAACAGCTGCTCATTCAGAGTTTTTAATCCAAGCTTGAATTAAACGTTTTTTTTTTACCGTTTTTCTTTAGGGTTCAACTGTCGAAATATTTTACACTGTATGATACAGAAACTGGAGGTAGATTAAAAAAAGTGAATTTTCTCAAATTCGCTACTTGTGGTGAAATGGACAACTGATTTTTTAACAAAGGATAGAAAATCTTAAATTAATTGTGAATACAAATAGAACTGCATGTCTTTAAAACAATCTAATGGCAGCAGCTGGATGTTTATCTAAGGTACAGTCATAAATCCATCTTTTCAACACTTCAGACCAATCAGAACTGGTTCTGTGGTAATTTCCCCTCATCATACTAAACTCGGTTGTTGGAAATGAATGGATTAAACTGAAAAAGTTGAATATAACTTTAAGGCTGGCTTTAGACTGTAAACCGTCTATCCAACGTTAGTTGCTTGAAACCAAAATGAAACTAAACGGCACTTGAGTTGCATAACGTAAAGTGTCGTGCGTCTCATTTGATCGTGCAGGCGTCTCAACTTTTTGTAACAAATTCATGAAAATGTCAGTCAAATTGCAAAACACATCACGTGACCGTATCAACGTCTTCATCATTTCAAGCGATTGATTCAAAGGGGTCAACAGAAACGTAGGCGAGACGGAAGGTGGTTTACTGGTCGGTTGAAAATGAAATCTTCACGGACTTTATCAGGCTTGGGTGTTTATCATTTTGTCATTTACCTGTCACTTAACTAATTAACCTAAACAGCTAGCGGAGTGATGTGTTGGGTGAAACTCTGCAAGATTTAGCTGAATTGCTTCGTGTACCTCTAAAGTTATTAAATAATGTTGCATGCAACTCACAAAATGAAACGAATTGCATAAAAGTTTCACCGCGTGAAGCCAGCCTCACAGCCCTCTGGGAGTTAGAACAGAAAGTATAATAATCGTGTTAAGAGTGCTGTATTAAGCTTGCTGTGTTAAGAGTGCTGTGTTAAGAGTGCTGTATTAAGCGTGTTGTGTTAAGAGTGCTGCGTTAAGAGTGCTGTGTTAAGAGTGCTGTATTAAGCGTGTTGTGTTAAGAGAGCTGTGTTAAGAGTGCTGTATTAAGCGTGTTGTGTTAAGAGTGCTGTGTTAAGAGTGCTGTGTTAAGAGTGCTGTATTAAGAGTGCTGTGTTAAGCGTGCTGTGTTAAGAGTGCTGTGTTAAGAGTGCTGTTTTAAGCGTGCTGTGTTAAGAGTGCTGTGTTAAGAGTGTTGTGTTAAGATTGCTGTTTTAAGAGTGCTGTGTTAAGCGTGCTGTGTTAAGCGTGCTGTATTAAGCTTGCTGTGTTAAGAGTGCTGTGTTAAGAGTGCTGTGTTAAGCATGCTGTGTTAAGAGTGTTGTGTTAAGAGTGCTGTGTTAAGCGTGCTGTATTAAGCGTGTTGTGTTAAGAGTGCTGTAGTAAGAGTGCTGTGTTAAGAGTGCTGTATTAAGAGTGCTGTGTTAAGCGTGTTGTGTTAAGAGTGCTGTATTAAGAGTGCTGTATTAAGAGTGCTGTGTTAAGAGTGTTGTGTTAAGAGTGCTGTGTTAAGCATACTGTATTAAGAGTGCTGTGTTAAGAGTGCTGTGTTAAGAGTGCTGTTTTAAGCGTGCTGTGTTAAGAGTGTTGTGTTAAGATTGCTGTATTAAGCATGCTGTATTAAGAGTGCTGTGTTAAGCGTGCTGTGTTAAGCGTGCTGTGTTAAGCGTGCTGTATTAAGCTTGCTGTGTTAAGAGTGCTGTGTTAAGAGTGCTGTGTTAAGCATGCTGTGTTAAGAGTGTTGTGTTAAGAGTGCTGTATTAAGCATGCTGTGTTAAGAGTGTTGTGTTAAGCATGCTGTATTAAGCGTGCTGTGTTAAGCGTGCTGTGTTAAGCGTGCTGTGTTAAGCGTGCTGTATTAAGCTTGCTGTGTTAAGAGTGCTGTGTTAAGCATGCTGTGTTAAGAGTGTTGTGTTAAGAGTGCTGTGTTAAGAGTGTTGTGTTAAGACTGCTGTGTTAAGCTTGCTGTATTAAGCTTGCTGTGTTAAGCGTGCTGTGTTAAGAGTGCTGTGTTAAGCGTGCTGTATTAAGAGTGCTGTATTAAGAGTGCTGTATTAAGCTTGCTGTGTTAAGAGTGCTGTATTAAGCGTGCTGTGTTAAGCGTGCTGTGTTAAGCGTGCTGTGTTAAGCGTGCTGTGTTAAGCGTGCTGTGTTAAGAGTGTTGTGTTAAGAGTGCTGTTTTAAGCGTGCTGTGTTAAGAGTGCTGTGTTAAGAGTGCTGTGTTAAGAGTGTTGTGTTAAGATTGCTGTATTAAGAGTGCTGTGTTAAGCGTGCTGTGTTAAGCGTGCTGTGTTAAGCGTGCTGTATTAAGCTTGCTGTGTTAAGAGTGCTGTGTTAAGAGTGCTGTGTTAAGCATGCTGTGTTAAGAGTGTTGTGTTAAGAGTGCTGTGTTAAGCGTGCTGTATTAAGCGTGTTGTGTTAAGAGTGCTGCGTTAAGAGTGCTGCGTTAAGAGTGCTGTATTAAGCGTGTTGTGTTAAGAGTGCTGTGTTAAGAGTGCTGTATTAAGCGTGTTGTGTTAAGAGTGCTGTGTTAAGAGTGCTGTGTTAAGAGTGCTGTATTAAGAGTGCTGTTTTAAGCGTGCTGTGTTAAGAGTGCTGTGTTAAGAGTGTTGTGTTAAGATTGCTGTATTAAGAGTGCTGTGTTAAGCGTGCTGTGTTAAGCGTGCTGTATTAAGCTTGCTGTGTTAAGAGTGCTGTGTTAAGAGTGCTGTGTTAAGCATGCTGTGTTAAGAGTGTTGTGTTAAGAGTGCTGTGTTAAGCGTGCTGTATTAAGCGTGTTGTGTTAAGAGTGCTGTAGTAAGAGTGCTGTGTTAAGAGTGCTGTATTAAGAGTGCTGTGTTAAGTGTGTTGTGTTAAGAGTGCTGTATTAAGAGTGCTGTGTTAAGAGTGTTGTGTTAAGAGTGCTGTGTTAAGCATACTGTATTAAGAGTGCTGTGTTAAGAGTGCTGTGTTAAGCGTGCTGTGTTAAGAGTGTTGTGTTAAGATTGCTGTATTAAGCATGCTGTATTAAGAGTGCTGTGTTAAGCGTGCTGTGTTAAGCGTGCTGTATTAAGCTTGCTGTGTTAAGAGTGCTGTGTTAAGCATGCTGTGTTAAGAGTGTTGTGTTAAGAGTGCTGTATTAAGCATGCTGTGTTAAGAGTGTTGTGTTAAGCATGCTGTATTAAGCGTGCTGTGTTAAGCGTGCTGTGTTAAGCGTGCTGTATTAAGCTTGCTGTGTTAAGAGTGCTGTGTTAAGCATGCTGTGTTAAGAGTGTTGTGTTAAGAGTGCTGTGTTAAGAGTGTTGTGTTAAGACTGCTGTGTTAAGCTTGCTGTATTAAGCGTGCTGTGTTAAGCGTGCTGTGTTAAGAGTGCTGTGTTAAGCGTGCTGTATTAAGAGTGCTGTATTAAGAGTGCTGTATTAAGCGTGCTGTGTTAAGCGTGCCGTGTTAAGCGTGCTGTGTTAAGCGTGCTGTGTTAAGCGTGCTGTGTTAAGAGTGCTGTGTTAAGAGTGTTGTGTTAAGAGTGCTGTATTAAGCTTGCTGTGTTAAGAGTGCTGTGTTAAGAGTGCTGTGTTAAGAGTGCTGTATTAAGCGTGCTGTGTTAAGAGTGCTGTGTTAAGCTTGCTGTGTTAAGCGTGCTGTGTTAAGCGTGCTGTGTTAAGCGTGCTGTGTTAAGAGTGCTCTATTAAGTGTCCTGTGTTAAGAGTGCTGTGTTAAGAGTGCTGTGTTAAGCGTGCTGTGTTAAGCGTGCTGTGTTAAGAGTGCTGTGTTAAGAGTGCTGTGTTAAGCGTGCTGTGTGACTAATGCTCTTGGATTGCTGAAGCAGGGTTTGCGTCTTGTGTGTTCAGTTTTCCTCGCGAGCCGCTAGGTGTCACCCTCAAACACGGAACGGACACCACCACCGCATTCAAGGCCTGGCCTCAAAGACCGGCTCATTTTTGTCCACCCGTATTCAGACAAACCGCCTGTTGGAGGACTGCAAGCGAGGTTGAATTACCAGCCAATCCTGGCGCAGGTGGGCGGGTCATGTCGGTAAAAGGGGCGGGGAATATTAATTGACTGGTGACGGTGCCCGTTCTGCCTCCAAAGCAAAGCGTAGCGCAAGGAGGCGGGGCTTGCCGGAATACGGGCGGGAAACAAATCACCAGTTTGAGAGTCGTGTCAAACTATAACTCAATTTGAGAAAAGGCAGTAAATGCGTCGCGGCAGACGTGGTATATTACTGCTAGGCTGCGCTATCTGAGAAAAGCCTTTATGTCGAGGCACGCCAATAAACAAACGCACGGGACGCGACGCTATTTGTAACCATTACGAACACTTAACCTTATGGACGGAATAAATCTGCCCCCATTAACTTCAGCGTTTCATAGCGAGCGCAGATATCACCGCATTGAGAAATACAATAAATAAACGCAATTTGCATCTCTCACAGTCGCTGGGTTCCCAATGACGGAACGTATGTGCTATATCTTGGCATTAATAGTTGTATTTACTTCTCTCTCTCTCTCTCTCTCTCTCTCTCTCTCTCTCTCTCTCTCTCTCTCTCTCATTAAGAGGGAGTGATAGTCCTATCAGAAATGTTAAGAGCTCCAAACCTTATTTCGAAATATTGAATGATCTCTGAGGTAATCTGTGCAGTATTTTTAAAGGACCAGAAAGCCTCGATCCTCTGAAGGTCATCAGGCTTATCAGCAACCAGTGTGCCAGTTTGTGTTGAGGACAACAAGCTCCCCAGTCCCCCCAACACATATGGGCTTTACATGTGAAAGGAATCGTTAATAGATTTTTGCACTTCCCACTGGAAAATTGAGCAGCCTGGAGACGTGTCCAAACGTCCATAACTCCCGTTTAATTGCGGTAATTCCAGAGTGATGACGGCCTGATTAAATTTTCGCCTCGCCAGCTGCTGGGGGACAATCATGTGACAGACTGCATTGGTCATGTGACCTGCCAGGGGCGCGGGAGCGGGGGCAGTGCAGGGTCAGTACAGTGGTGGTGACCGTGACCCTTTTGACCTCCTGTCACCGAGTGTAGATATGTTTCCACTCGTCTGTCTTGGAGGAAGATGACTGATATCACCAAAAACACACACAAGAATGGAAAAACAACATAGGTGCACACGTTTGGTCAGGTCTCCGAGTCATCAGTCTGACCCAGACTGCGCTTCCTTTCATGCAGACACTCAGGAGATGACTGAACAAAAGGGTAATCTCTCTCTCTCTCTCTCTCTCTCTCTCTCTCTCTCTCTCTCTCTCTCTCTATCACTCTCTCTCTCTCTCTCTCTCTCTCTCTCTATCACTCTCTCTCTCTCTCTCTCTCTATCACTCTCTCTCTCTCTCTCTCTCTCTCTCTCTCTCTCGTTTTCCTTTTTCTGTGTGAATTGTAGGTCTTCCCACCCCCATCTCCCTCTCTTATTATCTCTATGCTTGTCTCTCTCTGTACCCTCTCTCCCTCCCTCTCCTGTTCTTCTCTTTTCCTGTCTGTCTCCATTTTCTCTTTCTCTGCACTTTCTCAATCCACCCACTGTCCCCCTCCTCTCTCTCTCTCTCTGTCTGTCTGTCTGTCTGTCTGTCTGTCCATCTCTCAACTCAATTCAGAGTAGCTTTATTGGCACGACTATCTCAAGTACAATGTTGCCAAAGTATATAAACTTTGAAGCTGAACATCTTTTGTAGAATTATTAACAGTTATATAATGTTAGTAATACATATAATAACTATAGTATAATAATAATAATAATAATAATAATAATAATAATAATAATAATAATAATATGAGAAAGTAAATAATTAAAGACAACATATACTAAATCATAGGAAATAGTTCTGGACAATATACACCGATCAGGCAGAACGTTCTGACCACCTCCTTGTTTCTACACTCATTGTCCACTTTATCAGCTCCACTTACTGTATAGCTGGTCTTTGTAGCTCTACAGTTACAGACTGTAGTCCATCTGTTTCTCTGATACTTTGTTGCCCTGTTCTTTAGTGATCAGGACCCCATGGACCCTCACAGAGCAGGTTCTATTTGGGTGGTGGATCATTCTCAGCCCTGCAGTCATGCTGATGTGGTGGTGGTGTGTTAGTGTGTTTTGTGCTGGTATGAGTGGATCAGACACAGCAGTGCTGCTTTTAAACACCTGAGTGTCACTGCTGGACTAAGAATAGTCCGCCAACCAAAAATATCCAGCTAACAGAGTTCTGTGGGCAGTGTCCTGGTGAAGGACTGGAGGACGACCAACACAAATTGTGCAGCAGCACAAGGAGACAAGGAGTCATAATGTTATGCCTGATCAGGATATGTTGAACTTCCTACATATAGGTAAGATAGCTGTACATAAGAGGTTCATTTCTTGTTCTTCTCTCTCTCTCTCTTTCTCTCTCTGCCTCACACACACATGAATTGCATCAGCTGTTGAATTCCAATAGATCTAAAGAAATATAGAACATCACTTATAGATTCCTGCAGTTAGTTGTGATAGGGCCTTATCTCAGAAGAGGTCTAACCTAGAACATCACAAACGAGACCAGTTTATCTCTCTAGAGAAGAACGCGCACAGTCATGGGACAAAGGTGTGAGTGCTGATAATTACTGACAACAGTGTCTAGCTGACACACAGTTAACTTCCCATCACTGGACTACATGCTTCCTGCCATATCAACATCTTTCCTCTGCTGTCAAGGAAACACTTCTGTTTCCTTCTCTGTCTATTGTCTCCTTTGCTTTTTGTGCAGCGAGAAGTGAGAGAATGAAAACTAAAGTTTTCCTCTACCTTCTGTCAATGTTTTCAATGTTTGTGTTCATTTCTTTCCCCATCTCTCTCTCTCTCTCTCTCTCTCTCTCTCTCTCTCTCTCTCTCTCTCTCTCTCTCTTCATTTGCGTGATTAGCTAATGGTATGCGTGCCGTGGAGAGATTTGAGCTGGGCCAACATTTGAGCTGCATGTCTGGGGATCGATGAGTGGTCTTAAGTTTTATCTGATTTTCCGATGGCCCGACGGAGGGCAGGTCGATGGGACGCTGCCCGTGTCAAGTTGACCTTTTCAGGTCGTCGGCAGCAGGCTGTCCCCTGGGCTCCTGGCCGCTCCCCTGTCACTCCCTGAGCGACACCGGTCCGTTCCACTCAAACACAAAGTCTGGCCGGACGTCTATATCGTGCTGTCGCTGCACTGACAGAGACTGGACGTTGTATTTGTAAGCTGTCCTTTGCCCATGACACTTCGCCAATGAGCGGCAGCTAATTTATGCGGCCAAATCTCCTCGGTGCAAAAATAAAAGCTAATTGAGTCATTACCCACTAATTCAGGCCAGGATAGCTTAAATCTATTGGCTTAGGCCTGCTTTCTAGTGCCATCTCTGGATAATCTCTATGTGCGCACTGCTTCTGTTCCACTCTGTGCACCTTTCTAAGGCTCTTCTCTGTGTGTCTATAACATGTTTTTATACTCTTGACAATTTAAAGTATAAAAACAACAAAAAGTGCCTTAGTAAGCTGTTGCTCCACCACAAGCTGACAGAACAGCTTCACTGCACCTTGACACACATTTAACAGGACTCTTGAACTGGGCTGGATGGGTGAACACCATTCTTCCAATTGATGTTGTGGTGATAGTGGTGGAGAGTGCTGTCACATCTGTCACATCTGTCCAAAAGTTGAGATCTGGTGTTTGCCAAGGCCATAGCATATGCTTTAAATGACTTTCATATTCAGCAAACCCTCCAGTTACCCTGTGAATACATATTTTCATCAACCATAATGTTTTATCATAAAATAAAAGGGATTAGGCAGAATAAGTTCATATTGATTTGCAGTGACCCTTTCCTCTAAGGGGAGACTTGGACCCAAACCATGCCAAAAAAATATCCCCCACACCATAAAATTGCTACAAGACCCCTTCACTGTAGTGGACAAGCATTCAGGCATATGTACTCTTCTTTTGATGTATGCTTGCACTCTTCCGCTTATAGAGAATATGGTGAAAAATGACTCATCTGACTATCACTTTTTCTATATATCTATGTATCACTGAACTCTCAAATGTGTTTGAAATGAGTAGTTTATGCACCGCAACCCTAATATGTCCGTAAATATCCATAGTTGTCAATGGACTGTTCTTGCTGACACGGTCTGAGCACTTCCTACATTGACATGCTCAGTAATCTCTGTAACAGTTGCTCTTCTATCTATACAAATGCATGAGCATTACAGTCATTGAATGAGTGCTTTTGACCACAATTTCCCAAAGATGCAAATCTAGATGCAGTTTAGTTGCTCTTCCTATTGATACATTGACCAGTTAAGCAGTCTTTGTGACTGGAGCTCCAGCCATTCATGCCCCAGTAAGGAAGCCTCTTTCAAAGTCACTTAGATCTTTTTCTCTTACCATCTTGAAGCAAAACTGAAATCAGCTGCACCTGCTCAATATTTTCATACATGTCACAGAACATGATAGGAGGTTAACTGCTTGCACTTCTGCACTTGTTAAGTTTCTTCACTCATTTATTTAAGTTTTTGTGTCTCCTATGTAAGTATATTTTGTAGGTTTACAGCTTTTGATTCTAAAGACCACAACAAGACCACCGCTGACCAAATATTATTAGACGGTGGATCTTCCTCATCACAGCATTGTGTGCTCCTGGTAAGAGTACATGAGGCACAGTGATGTTCCTGTTTTTGTGTGCTGTATATTCACTGTTTAGTTTGATAGTCACATCTTGTCGCTCCATCCTGTAGGTTTACAGTTTGTACAGTTAGAAACTGTCATTTTTTTTTCACATGCTCAAGTCCTTCACCAATGGTCAGTTTCTGACCTGAAAACTACTGTTTTCTGGATATTTTTGATAGATGGACATCTTGCAAATGTAGGGGACATTCAGCTGAGTTCAAAGAAGAAAATGGTTATTAACAAAAAGTGTAGCATTTTCTAGTTGTCTTCCTTTTTGATACTGACGCTAATGTTGTGACTAGTTTTACGTGAGGACATACTGTAGCATGTGAATCTGTAAGTGTTCTGAACATGCAGTTTTTTTAAAATAATAAGGTAAACAGTGATATTATTCACACACTGCATTGATTTCTTGGACACTTTGAAATACGGTCACTGAATTTAGTCAGAAGTTGCAGTTTCACCTGAGATTATTTAAATGCGCAAAGCAGCTCTGATTCCACAAGGTTCCCCTTTGCTGATTCATTATGACCTCCTACTGTATTTGATGTTTGTGCAGTTCATTGTGTCTGAACACCTTCACAGCTCACAGTAAAGTTTGCAATGCAGTTGGTTTATACTTGATGTGCTATCTAGAATCTCAGTCATGGGGTTCCCACACTATGTACATTTTTGTGCTTTTTTTATCTAGCACACCTGATTCAGCTCACTAACTAATGAATAAGCTCATCAATGGCTGGAGGAAGTGTTTAGAGTAGGAAAACAAAATATGCAACTTATGCGGACTGAGATTGGGAAATCTTGTTCTAGGGCCTATTGCCTTGCCCAAAAATCTCATCAGGAGGGTTTAAAAAAAAATCCCCAAAGTGTTCAACCTCTATCACATTATCTCATTATACAACACATCATGTATTGTCTCCTAGTAAATGTTTTCTTAATGGAATGTTATGATAAACCATGATAAAAGGTTGAGTATCATGATATTAAAATTTTAAATTGTCACATGTCCAATATCTACACACCCTTTTTAAAGATTGTAATGATGTTGGTGAAATACCGTGACACTTGCAATTATGCCATTAATGTTTATACATATTGATTTTGGTCTCACTGAAAGATGTTTATTTATCTCCAGACTGAAGCAGTCACTGATCATACTGATGGATCTGCGCTCATTTTCAGAGTAGAAAGGCATTACAGAGAGAGAAAGAGAGTGAGAGTGAGAGGAAGAGAGAGTGAGAAAGATCAACAATCTGAAATGTAATACTGTAAGCCTGAAGGACCACTTATCTGTCAAATCAGCCCAACCCAAAAGGCAACATTCTGGGAATTTACAGCCTTCTCAATTCATTTCACAAATTAACAGAATAATTAATCAATTAACTATGCTCTGGCTAATGTCTGATCTGTGGCCTCATTCGTCATGCAGCTCAATGGCCTGTTTATGAATCAATGTGGACTTTTCCGGAAGGACAGCCACACTGTCATCATCAAGATTAATTAAGGTGTTTCCTGCATGGCTAATGCTTCCACTGCAATCACCATAACAACCAGTGGGCACCTGAAACCGTGTGTGTGTGTGTGTGTGTGTGTGTGTGTAGTGAGTTGAGTTGGAAGTAAACAACTCTGACTGCATTTTTCAGTCAGTTGTGGTTTCTGCTGTGATTGGGTGTAATGATCTAGGTTCCTCTGTAAGTCTAGGTGGAGTAAAACTGTCTATTTCTGTTCTTTTGTGGGTTCTGCTGGGAATAAACGCGGTGATCTGTCTTCAGTGCTTTTTAATGCCGTAAATGTGAAAGTAACCCCAGAGAAACACTAGAAATCCACTACTTTGAAGACTATGACTACAATACCCAGCACGCATTGTGCAAATACTTCAAACATCCACTGGGAAACAATATTCTCAACAATATTCCCAACAATATTCCACAGTCATATAGAAAAGCATGGGTGTAGAAGCTAATAAACGCAGGTATGACATTCAGCTTCCTGGCAGTAACACTAGCTTTCTAGCTTCCTTCTGTATTAGCCAGCTAGTGAAGAAAAAAAAATCAACCCTTGTGGATTTACCCGAGAGTGCTTGCATTTTCTCCCAGGATTTACAAAGAAAGTTATTACTTCCATTATGTAAATCTCTGTAGTTACTCCTATCCAGGTTTTCAAATTTCAATTCAGGATTGACACCACTGCAGGCCAATCAATAGCTAGCTATTCAAATGAACAAAGTAGTAGTGACAGTAGATGGTAAAAATACACTCAGGTCCATAACATTTTGGACATTGACAAAGTTAGTTATTTTAGCTGTCTACCACAGTATATTGGAATTATTGTACCATATTTGAGAAATGAAATCATGAATATAACCTCAAAGTGCCCACTTTTAACTTTGATGGGATTTACATCCAAATCAGAGGAACACTGTAGGAATTGCAACCATTTTCATAAATTTTTAGGGGCTCAAAAGCAAAACCTCAATAATAAATTAAATTGTCATTTTTAATACTTGAATGCAAATCTTTTGCATGTAATTTGGAATCCAAAGACATCACTAGACACTGGGTTTTCTTCTTTGGCATTGCTTTGGCAAGCCTGTAGTACATCTCTCTTCAGTTTCTGCTTGTTCTCTGAATGTTTGCCTTTAGTTTTACTTTCAGTAATTGAAATGCATGCTTGATTGGATTGAGGTCAGGTGATTGACTTGTCACCTGCAAAACATCCCGCTTATTTGCCTTTAAAACAGTGTTAGGTTGCTTTTTGGATCATTGTCCATCTGTGCTGTGATGTACTGTCCAATGAGTTTGAAAAACCTTGCTGAATCAGAGCAGAAATAATAGCCCTATACACTTCAGAATTCATCCTGCTGATTTTTTCAGCAGTCACATGATCAGTAAATACAAGGGAACTAGTTTTGTTAGCAGAACACCATATATGCCCACACTTTAACACTACCTCCACCATGCTTGTCAGATGAGGTGGTATGCTTTGGATCATGAGCAGGTCCTTCCCTTCTCCAACCTCTTCTCCTTCCATCAGTGTGATACATGTTCATCATTGGGTCTTCTGTGCTCAAGATGTTCAGAACTGTATTCCAGAAGTGTACAGATGTTTTTGACAAATTCTAATCTGGTCTTTTTGTTTTATGCCTTGCAAATGGTTAACATCTTGTTGCAAGCCCGCTAGGAGAGTATTTTTGATCTGGTCATCATCTGGCAAGTCTTCCAACACAGTTGTTTCTGTCGTCTTACAGACCTTTCAGTGTTACTGAGCTTACCAGTCTTTCTTTTTAAGAATGCATCAAATAGTTGATTTGACCACACCTAATGTTTTTGATTTGTCAGCTTAATGATAGTCTGCCTCACTGGTGGTAAAACTCTCTGGACTTCATATTGAGAGTTAACAGCCAAATACTAACCTGCTTCTGTCAGCCTGCTGAATGCTTATTATATCTATGCCTTAAAAAGGCCCCATAATGTCACTGCAATATTGGGTCATGGGTTTGGATTGCCTGTAGGGAGAAGAGGAGATGAAAGTACAGAGAGAAGTTGAAAATTCTGTCACTTTATAGCTCAGCTGAAATATTCCTAGAACATTTATGGATATTTAAAATATGATCCCAGTTAGCAACACTAAAAGACTTTTAGTGAAATGTTAATAAAAAACGAATTGACTATCGCAGCAATATTCTCTAAATGTCTGCATGAGCATTTTTGATGTTCTCCAATCTTATCTAACATTCAGTGGCCATCATACTGTGATTTAAGTGCCACATGGACCAAGAGGGGGAAAATTAGTCTCAGCTGACATCCATTCAAAATATCCGACTGCCATTCTTGACTAATTAGTGCATTTATGTTTTCCCTTCATTGATGCATAAAATGCTTGCAGAGTATATCATATTGTCATCTGTTTGGCTGTTTGTTTTTACCACAATGTTTTATCACCTGTTTAAGCTTTCCAAAAGGTAGTTAACCATTTAAATTTTGACTGTTCACTGAAAATGTGATTTGCCATTAGAGGATGTTAAAGTAAATTAAGTGACTGCTAAAATCACTTCACAGAAGTGAGTAATGAGAGAGAAAAAGTGCTTTCTAATTGTCATCTAATTCTAATTACACACTCTCTGTCAGTGTCTAAATTGGTCATAAATTTAAAAATAAAAGTAGCTAATGCCACTGGTTATGGAGAAACTGTGTGTGTTTTTTCTAGGTATGTAGCCAGACAAATCCAGTAGACCCATCTATTTATGCAAACAAAACAACAGCTTGCTGAGGCAAAGTAAAATATGGAAAGAAAATTAGGCCTACACGGTTGAATAAAAAGAAAATGATAACGCTACTTAAAAAGCACTACGTTTCCACAACACTGAAAATAATAAGAGTATATATAATATATATATATATATATATATATATATATATATTATATATACTCTTATTATTTTCAGTGCTGTGGAAACGTAGTGCTTTTTAAGTAGCGTTATCATTTTCTTTTTATTCAACCATGAAGTAAAGGATAAGAGTAGCAGATTTTTTTGTGGTTAAACAGCTTCAAATAGAACATGAATTTGGTCACCTTCTTGTATTTCCACAGCACCATTATCTGTGAATTTTCACTGCAATCCGAGAGAGACACTATATTTCCGGAAGTATTTGTTCATCTGCCTTCACACACATGTGAAGTTGAGTGGCATCCCATTCTTAATTCCATAGGGTTTAATATGATATCGGCCCACTCTTTGCAGCTATAATAGCTTCAATTTATCTGGGAAGGCTTTGCGCAAGGTTAGGAATGTGTTACGGGAATTTTTGAATTCGCATTCGTGAGGTCAGACTATGATGTTGGATGAGAAGGCCTGGCTCGCAGTCTCTGCTCTAATTCATCCCAAAGGTGTTCTGTCGTGTTGAGGTCAGGACTCTGTACAGGCCAGTCAAGTTCTTCCACACCAAACTGGCTCATCCATGTCTTTATGGACCTGCTTTGTGCACTGGTGCGCAGTCGTGTTGGAACAGGAAGGGGACGTCCCCAAACTGTTCCCACAAAGTTGGGAGCACGAAATTGTCCAAAATCTATTGATCTGCTGAAGCATTCAGAGTTCCTTTCACTGGAACTAAGGGGCTGAGCCCAACTCCTGAGAAACAACCCCACACCATGATCCCCCCTCCACCAAACTTTACACTTGGCACAATGCACTCAGACAAGTAGCATTCTCCTGGCAAAAATCAAACACAGGCTTGTCCATCAGATTGCCAGATGGAGCAGAGTGATTCGTCACCCCAGAGAAAATATCTCCACTGCTCTAGAGTCCAGTGGCGGCGCTTTACACCACTGCATTCCACGCTTTGCATTGTGCTTGGTGATGCTCCTTGGATGCAGCTGCTCGGCCATGGAAACCTATTCTATGAAGCTCTCTACACTGTTCTTGAGCTGATCTGAAGGCCACATGAAGTTTGGAGGTCTGTAGTGATTGACTCTGCAGAAAGTTGGTGACCTCTGCGCACTATGCCCCTCAGCATCCGCTGACCGCTCTGTCATTTTATGTGGCCGACCACTTTGTAGCTGATGCTGTCATTCCTAATCGCTTCCACTTTGCTTTAATACCACTGACAGTTGACTGTGGAATATTTAGTAGTGAGGAAATTTCACGACTGGACTTGTTGCACACGTGGCATCCTATCACGTTACCATGCTGGAATTCACTGAGCTCCTGAGAGCGACCCATTCTTTCACTACTGTTTGTAGAAGCAGTCTGCAGGCCTAGGGGCTCGGCTTTATACACCTGTGGCCAGGGAAGTGACTGGAACACCTGAATTCAATTACATGGATGAGTGAGTGAATACTTTTGAAAATATAGTGTATCTCTAAAGAATTGCCAAGTTTTGTTCCATGAAAATACAAAAAAGTTGGGATGCAGTGTAAAATGTAAATAAATGTAAATGATTACAGAATGCATTGATTTTTTTTTACAATAAAACATGGAACACATATCAGATGTTGAAAGTGAGACATTTTAACCATGTCAGGAAAAACATTGACTCATTTAAAACTTGATGGCAGCATTACATCTCAAAAAAGCTGGAACAGGGCCAACAAAAGTCTGGAAAAGTAAGTGGTACTAATAAAAACAGATGGAGGAGCAATTTGCAACTAACTCACATGACTGGGTATAAAAAAGCATTTTAGATAAGCAGAGTCTCTCAGAAGCAAAGATGGTTCACCAATCTATGAAAAAAATATTGTAGACCAATTTCAGAAAAAAGATCCTCAATGTGAAATTGGGAAGACTTTGGATATCCCACAATCTACAGTACAGAATATCATCATGCATGGGACAAAGTCGACAGTAGAAACACTTTCAGAAATCAAAGTCTGTGAACAGAGTTCGCTATGGAATCCACAAATGTGAGTTAAAGCTGTGTGATGCAAAGAAGAAGCCAGATGTCAACATGGTCAAGAAACGCAGCCGTCTTCTCTGGGCCAAAGCTCATTTAAAATGGACTGATGCAAAATAGAAAACTGTTTTGTGGTCAGATGAATAAAAATGTGAAATTCCTTTGGGAAACCATGAAAGCCTGTGTGTCCTGTGAACTCAAGAAGAGAGGGATCATCCAGCTGGAGTTATCAGCACACAGTTAAAAAGCCTGCATCTCTGATGGTATGGGGTTGCATTAGTTCCTATGGTGTGGGCAGCTTACACATCTGGAAAGGCACTATCAATGCTGAACAGTGTATAGAGGTTTTAGAACAATATATTTTCCCATCCAAACAATGTCTCTTTCAGGGAAGGCCTTGCATATTTCAGCAAGACAATGCTAAACCACATACTGCATCCATCACAACGGCATGGCTTCGCAGAAGAAGAGTGCAGGTGCTGAACTGACATGCAGTCCAAACCTTTCACCAATAGAAAACATTTGGTGCATCATAAAACGAAAAATCCGGCAAAGAAGACCCAGGAATGTTGAGTAGCTGGAATCCTCCATCAGACAAGAATGGGACAACATTCCTCTCCCAAAACTCCAGCAATTAGTCTCCTCACTTCCCAGACATTTACAGACTGTTGTTAAAAGAAGAGGGAATGCTACACGATGGTAAACATGGCCCTGTTCCAACGTTTTTGTGATGCATTGCTGCCATTAAGTTCTAAATAAGCTGATGCATTCCAACTTTTTTGAAATTGGAGTTGTACATTTTTATTGTTTTTTTCCCCCCCCCAAAGTTTTGAGCTTAAGAATTTTAAGAAGTTTAAGAGAAATTTACACCTACACTATTGCAATCTCTCTTGGTGGATGTAATATAACATTTTGAAATGTATAACCAACTGTAAGAGCTAGCCATGGTAAAATACAACCTCCGCATGGCGGGTATAGTGTTGGCCGTCGTTTACTTTGGGTGGCTTAGTTGTAACAAATACGAGCAGTCCATTTATCCCCTATATCAATGCCAAGCAATTCTTTAAAAAAAATTCACAGGTTAATCCAAAACATACATTTTTCAGCTTTTATCATGCTATCATTCTATTTTTAGTCAACAATATATTTTTTAAAGTTTCTTTTTTCATTGTTTACATGTATTTTCATGATATATTTTTATGACTTTAGGTTGGAACATTTGTGTTAGCTGGAGCCCCACTCTCCTCTGTGCAGCTTTTTGTGTGCTGAGATGTTTCTCCCGGGTCCTCAGCTGACATAAGCTGCCTTTGAATCAAACAGAAAATGGTTCTTTTATAGCCTCTCATACAAACTGAAGTGGGTCTGCCAATGTAGTGAGAGTCACTGGACTTAAGTGTTAGTAAACATTAAAAGGGATAATGTTTCCTGATCCCCAGTGAAACAAGCTAGAGGTAGAGCTCAGTGAACAGTGTGCGTTTTGTAGCTATTTGGTAGGTCACCATAGCAACCAGCTGGCTCACATTGACTTGGTTCTTCTACATATTCAACGTTCTGTCAAGTGGCTATCAGAGGCGACAAGACGCGAAACTGGTCAAATTACCCCAGTGTGTGATTTCATCTCTTGTGCTGACAAGACTGTCAGAGATGGGATTTAATCACTTAATAACTACGCCCTCGTCTCTCTGCATTCCTAACCACATCTGTTCATATCCGCTAATCAAATACACTGCACAGAGTAAGGGAGTGTGTTATTGTAGCTCGACTGCATGGGATAAAAGGTGATAACTGGGATAGCCGATTGAATAGAGAATGATAAAATGTGACAAAATGCAGCTTTACCAGTTAATGGAAATGTGGATTTGCCCTGATATAATGCCATTCACTATGAGAAAATATATTTCTGAATATTGTTTCTGAAGTTTGTCTTAGATTCTGTAGACCATAAGTTGCACTACATAAACAAATGATTTGACTCGTGAAGACATTTTGGTAGAAGTAGGTTGAATGAAGCAGTCAAATCCATAAGCTGTTCTTGTCACATCAGAAATGAACACAAACCATACCAGCTAAATATGTACTATGAATGATTTCAGACTGGGGGTGGCTGTAGCTGTCATCAGGGCCAGCTCTAGCATTTTGGGGGCACACTCCCTGACCTATACTTTGTAAACAGTTTAAAAATAAAAGGAGAGAGAACCGTCACTTGTGTGATATGCTGATGTTAGTACTGATCGATTAAGGATTAGTGATTTTTGGCTTCCTCAGTCAATGAAACAGTTTCTGTGATATTGGTGAGATTAGCTAAAGGTAGTTAACTGGGTTTTATCCACTCTGGTACACTGAATCATGCAACTGTCATGGCATGATTATTTATTTTGATTTTAATTTTGTTTACGTTTAATATCTAAATGACTTGCAGAGTTATTAATTATATAGAGACCAGTCTTAATTTAATCCAAACATTTATACATAGAATTCTTATATAGTCTTAAATAAACATTCCTAAACTAAGCATCTTTTCTTTTTTACTTAACATTATCAAACTAGTTAGCTTTCCAAGTGGATGAGCTGTAAAATGAAAGCCTATTTAATAGCAGTGATAACCACAAGTTGTATGAATTAAGTAAAAGACTATTTTATAAGTACTCGATTGGGGTTATAATAAGTTATTGTGTAATTACAGATGGCCATCTCAGCATTCCTCATTCAGATAAACAGCTTTTTTCTTGTTTCTTGTTTCTAACAAAAATAAATACGCATAATGAAAAGGTAGAATGTTTACACCTCAAAACAAATTCTCATTAAAAATCATATCATAGTTGTTTTTCTCTCTAACCACACCCTAAGTTCAGGTAGCAGAACTAGATTTAGCTGAGTGTAAATGAGTGCTAGGTCTTTTATTGTTCACCAAATTGTTAGTGGTTTTGTTGGTTAATGTCAACTGGCTCAGTTCCCTAACTCATTCACTATTCACTACATAGCATTTGGTATAGTGAATTGACTGAAGAATGGCTTTGGAGTGGCTAAAAGATTTAGTGTTCAGAATCAAAGAATACACAATGTGGCTGACACTATATGGTAGGGGTGGGAATCTCAATGTACCTCAAGATTCAATTCAATTACGATTCAGAGGGCTACGATGCAATTATAAAACAGTTATCGATGCATCTTGATGCATCTTTTTTTCTATACAGAATTTCTATTTTCTCACTGGTTGTGGACTTGCTACATTTAAAGCAAAGTATATGTAATGATCCATAATGAATGTACTTCAAATATCTTTTATTAATAAACTGAAAATTGATCTCTGTGCTAGGGAGCGATTGCAAATGCAGCACGGTTCTCTTAGAAGTTCCTTAGGTGTACCATGATATTCTAATGCTAAAGGTTAAATATTCTGAACTTATGGGTGTTATTGTAATGTATTATAACCCATGATTATCATCTACCTGCTCAGCCGAGCTTACGCTCACCTGGATAAGCCAGCCAGCTCTGTGAGGGTCATGTTCTTTGACTTCTCCAGCGCATTTAACACCGTCTGGCCCGCTTTTCTGGGTGATAAGCTCACAGTGATGCAGGTAGATGCCCCCTTTGTGTCCTGGATTGTTGACTACCTGACTGGCAGACCACAGTATGTACGCCTGCAGCACTGTGTGTCAGACAGAGTGGTCAGCAACACTGGAGTTCCACAAGGAACCGTCCTCTCTCCCTTCCTCTTCACCCTCTACACCACGGACTTCAGCTACTGCACAGAGACTTGCCACCTTCAGAAGTTTTCTGATGAATCTGCAATAGTTGGATGTATCAGCAAGGGAGTTGAGGATGAGTACAGGGCGACGGTGAAGGACTTTGTCGCATGGTGCGAGCGGAACCACCTGCAGCTCAATGTGACAAAGACAAAGGAACTGGTGGTGGACCTGAGGAGCGACAAGGCATCGGTGACCCGTGTCCATCAGCGGGGTCAGTGTGGACACTGTGGATGATTACAAATATCTGGGTGTGTATATTGACAATAAACTGGACTGGGCTAAGAACACTGACAGGAAGGGCCAAAGTCATCTCTATTTTCTGAGGCGCCTGAGGTCCTTCAACATCTGCTGGACTATGCTCAGGATCTTCTATGAGTCTGTGGTGGCGAGTGCTATCCTCTATGCTGTTGCATGCTGGGGAAGCAGGTTGAGGGCGGCAGATGCCAACAGACTCAACAAACTGATCCGCAAGGCCGGTGATGTTGCGGGTGTTGAGCTTGACTCGCTGAAGGCCGTGTTAGAGAGGAGGACGCTGTCTGAGCTGCAGGCTCCCACCCAATCTACAACACGGTGATGAGGCACAAGAGCTCATTCAGCTCAAGACTCATCGTACCAAAATGCACCACAGAGCGCCACAGGAAGTCATTCTTACCTGTGGCCATCAAACTCTATAATTCCTCCCTCAGTGTGTGATTCACAAAACTCAATACGAAACTGTTGATATGTGCAATAATAACAATTGTGTGTGCAATAACTCAGAGGGACACTAACTTCATTTAAATAATTGTAACTGCTTTATACCTGATGTTTCATATTACTATCACAATCACTGCCACTTTACTATACTCATAAGTACTTAAATCCTGTGTACATACTGCAAATTTCTCTATATTGTCTTAAATTATTAGTGAAGTGTTTATTTTTACATAAGCGGCTGCAACTGTAACAACTGCAATTTCCCCCTGGGATCAGTAAAGGAATCTGATTAAATATTGTTGCTTTGCTACTGGGGCTTTTGCTGATGAATTTGTTAACCTCCAATAAGGAACCTGCTTGGTATAATGGATGGGATCTAATCTATATGGATGAAAGCACTGGAACCAACACAAAATGTGCCATGAAATATGTTGGCATTTTTTAAAAGTTGGGTTAACACTATTTTTGATTAGGATAACTAACTTGTATCAACGTCAATTTTCAGTAAATGGTTCTTTGATGGCCTAGCACTGGATTTAGCTATGCAACATGCAATATGAAAATGGCTGGTGTTGCATGTAGGCCCTGTTGCATACAGGCTTCATCTGTCAGTTCTCATATCCTCACCTACATGAAGAGTGCTGAGTGCTGCAGGGGCTGCGGAGATCAGTGCTTCAGGAAATGAAACATACTGTCACAATGACAACAAAGACTGTCCACATTGTGCATGTTTTCCCTGTGAAATATTTCCTAATGGACAAGACGGCTGTTAGCTAATCAGCTAATTAGAGCCCCTGGGTTTAATTAGGGCAATAGAACACACACACATACACACGCTCACACAGAGGCCACATTGCAGCGCAGTCAGGAGGCTCGTTAATTACTCCAGTGTTCATTAGTGACAGAGCCTCAGGCTCTAATTAGAAGACCGGATACTGAAGATACGCACGCACAGAAAGTGCATTCAGATCTAGCTCCTGTACCAACTCCCAGTCATTTCCTGCTGACCTTCCTTGCTCATTTCAAAATTGTATTTTGTGGTGAATTGTTCAGTGTAGTGCTGGCTTTCATGGTTTTCATGGCATGCTTAGATATTACATATTTCACCTGTTTTGCCTTCATGTTGCCCAGAAGGATGTTCCTTTTATCCACACTATTCCTTCTGTTTCATTCCCTGTGTTCTTTTTGGTCACTGTAACTGATCTATTTAGGTACTGGGCTGAGGACTGACAGATTGATGGATTGATTGGTTGAGAGATCAGTTGCCATTTGAAATGCAAATCTGATCACTGATGTGTCTATGAGTAAAACAACAAAACGATGGGAAAAAAAAGACTATTCTTAGAAATTATGGAATAGACAATATAGACAGCAGGGCATTTTAGATGTTGGTAGTGGACATCATTGAACAAAGCCTTTTTACATGCCTGCATCACTAATGTTAGCGCTTTGCTCTGTCTATTATAGTTAAGGCTACTATAACTAACCATCAAGGAGAATCTTGTTTGTGCCAGCTATACTAAAGCTATAGCCTTGAGGCTTTCCAGTACACTTAGCATAAAGGGTCATTTAATCTAGTCATGATACTGTAACTAAATCTTTGTTAATTTTATAAAAATGTAGTCAAGTTAATTAAATAAATAATTCCATAGGCATCACAAGCATAGGACATGATCACCAAAATGCCTGTGTGCAAATGCTTTTTCAAAATAAACTTGACCAGAAGGTTCTTTGGAGTGATGCTATAGAGCAGAAGTGCACAAACGTTTTGCTGTAATGTTTATGGTGCACTGAAGGCCAAAAGGCAGAACATCATGAAAGCTTATATTTTTGAGCATCATCAGTATATGTATCATTTCATTGCCTTTCCCTGTATTCCATATAATTAACAGAAAACCCAGTGACTCTGTTCTGAAACAACTGTCTGTTGGCTACTCCTGTAAGTACATTTTGAGTCTGTTGGTCTATTGTACTTGTGGAAAATGCCCTTGAATTCCTGAAAGAACCCGCTTAGCTGCAAAATATTTGGTTCATTTTGTGTCAGAAAGGAATTTGTGAATTTTTGCCAGGGTAATCTGGCTTTCATCAACTTCTACAAATTATTCTTACCAATTTTAGTTCCAAGGCATTTGTGGCATATGTGAAATGCTTATAAATACAAAAATCAGTGAATTCTTTTTGACCTGTATTACATTGAAAAGAGTACAAAAAACACATTCTTTTACCTTATTAACTTACTTTAACTTTTTTTTATTCTTATTTCAAATTTGATGGCTGGAACATATTCTGAAAAGGCTGGGACACAAACATGTTTACCACCATATTTTTTATTTTTGCCATTTATCCGTTATGCAAGTTTTTGCCAAACAGAACATTTACTACCTGTGCCATGTTCACTAATACTATTATAATATTTCCTTGATAGATGCTGGCTTTTGAACTTTACACTGGTAACAGCCTGGATGGTCTTTTCTTCTTTGACCTGGAGAACACTACTTCCTTTATTTCCATAAATAATTTGAAAGATGGACCCATCTGACCACAATACACATCTGTCCATTTCACATGAGCTTGGGCTCAGAGAAGTCAGCATTTCTGGACATTGTTGGCATTCACTATGTACTGCCTTAACATGCATTTGCAACAAATAGTGTTTATTAACAGTGTTTTTTAAAGCATTTCTCAGCCCATGTGGTGATATTCATCACAGACGTATCCAGTTTTTAATGCCTTGCTGTCTGAGGGACAGCCGGCATTCATGTATGCTTTCTGGTCCTGCTGTGTATGCAGAGATTTCTCCAGATTCTCCAGAGTCTTTTGATGGTGTTATGCACCATAACATGGGTGAAGTGCATAAAATACTCAGCTTGTTGAGGAATTATCTTCTTAAACTGCTGGATTATTCGCTGACATATTTTTTTGGCAAAGTGTCAAGCCTCGTCCTCATAAGATACAAGGCCTTTCATGGATGATCCTTTTATAGTTAAGCATAATTGCATCTATTTGAGATGTTTTTATGAATATTTCACACCATTTCTATTGTTTTTTAAACTTTTTTTGAGCATATATTTACAATAGCATATGTTTACAATAAAACCCAAAGTTGGTCATGTAAAACATTACATTTTGTCTGTTTACACTCATATTTGCATTTTGTATACTGTCCTGACTTTTTAAGGGTTTTATATTAGAGCATCATTCTTGCTCTCCATCTGTAGGCAACTTTTTATTCCTTTCACGACATGCTTTAACTTCTTTATCCTTGCCCGAGTATGTGTGTGTGTGTCTGTGCATGTGTATGTCTGTGCGTGTGTGTGTGTGTGTGTGTGTGTATATGGAGTGCATGAAAAGGGACTAGGGGTCTCTGGAAGAGCTGGACAGGTGGGATGTGTAAGTGGAGGGGTTGGTTGAGCAAGACTTTGGAACTTTAGGTCTATGTGTGTGTAGCTTAGGACACTAAGCCCAGCAATAAATCATTCAGAACCTCCCTCTGTAATCACACACGCTCAAGAGTCGTGATATATGAGCTGTGTCAGAATCAGCGGCCCCATGACACACCTACACACACACAGACACACACGCTCAAAGACACACACATGGGCGATTTTTCTCTCCGCCTCTCTCACTCTCCTTCGTTATGTCTCTCTCCCTCAGTCTCTCCCTCACCACACATACTGAGGGAATAGTGGAGGACATAGAGGATTTAAGTGGTGCATGGTGCTCCACAGGCTACACACTCATCTGCTGTCTCTCATTCATCTTTTCTGTTCTTTATCTCCTCGCTTTCCCATTTCACAGTGCTTTCTTCTTCTCTGACTTCTCTCCTTCACATTACTCTTACTTGCCAAACAGAAAAAAGGCCATTAAAGTGTCCAGAAAATTTTTACATTTTGCTTTTTAGCACAGTAGTCTGCCAGTGGCAGACAAATTGCAGTCTGCTAATGTAGCTGATGAAAGGCATAACTGACTGACTGAAGGAATGCTCTCTGTGTAGGTAAAGTAACTGTAGGCAGTTCGGCAGGCTTCAACACATACAGGCTAACATCCAGATGTCATCGTCCTGCATTGCTCAGATGAGTAGCATATCATAAGGCTGACATGTTGACTCATCAGTAAATCAGACAGAGAGAGAGAGTGAAAGAGAGAGGATGAGACCAGAGGGACAGGTGAAAGTACATGGTCAGCAGTTTCCACAGTGAGGCACAGGAGGCAGCAACGATGAATATTTTAAGATTCTGGGTGAGAATTGGGCTTCAGAAAATGCACACACGCACATACAAACACACACACACACACACACACACACACACACACACACACACACACACACACACACACATATATATATATATATATATATATATATATATATATATATATATATATATTTATATATATATATATATATATATGTATTCTTCATATAGACCATTATCTGATATAATTTTTTAAAAACTGGTCTACCAGGTTTCGCACATCTGTTAGGCGTCTGTCTTTTAAGTATTTTCCTGATCACTTATTTTCATTTGACTTTTCCCTTCTTAGCCTTGCAAGTGACTAATCTAAGATCTAATCTTAGATCTGAAAGTTGAAGAACTTCTGCTTAATGGCTGTTGTGACTGAAGGAAAAAATATCAAGGGTGGCCTCTGACTTGCAGAGTACTATATCATATTTGCATGCATAAATCATAATTTGTATCATAACTTACATTTACACAGCATTACAGTACTGTCACAATATACATCGATCAGGCATAACATTATGACCACCTCCTTGTTCATATGCCCCATTGTCCATTTTACAAACTCCACTTACTATATATGTGCACTCTGTAGTTCTACAGTTACAGACTGTAGTCCATCTGTTTCTCTGATACTTTGTTAGCCCCCTTTTACCCTTTTCTTCAGTGGTCAGGACCCTCATGGACCCTCACAGAGCAGGTACTATTTGAGTGGTGGGTCATTCTCAGCACAGCAGTAACACTGACGTAGTGGTGGTGTGTTAGTGTGTGCTGTGCTGGCAAGAGTGGATCAGACACAGCAGTGCTGCTGGAGCTTTTAAACACTGTGCCCACTCACTGTCCACTCTATTAGACACTCATACATCTTGTCAGTCCACCTTGTAGATGTAAAGTCAGAGATGATAGCTCATCGTCTGTTGCACAGTTTCTGTTGGTCATCCTCAAGTCAAACACATCAACAGAAAATCGCTATCTACTGTATGAATGGTCTGTAAGAATGTTCATTCTAATATTGCTGCTCTTCTGAGCAACTGAATGCTTTTTGTCCAGTTAAAAATAATTTTAAATATAATGCCTAAAATGTATAAACTGAGTTTTGAGGACTTGACAGGAGTAGGAAATAAACGATAGACCAATTAAGTATAAAAAAATGTTCATCCTGTAATAAAGATGCATCGTGTTTCTCTCTCTAGCATCCTGTGCAACTCTATATGCATGCATTTTTAAAAATCAATCAGTAGATGCAGACAGTAAGACTTACAAACAGCATTTGTCTCGGTGCCTTTTAACTCTAATGTTCTTCTTAAATCATTAATTCATTGCTTATATGTGTGCAGTTTAAAAAGAAGCCTATAGGGGTCAGCACCGACAGCTGCTTTACTGCTAAATGGTCTTGTACACACTGCAGTCTCCACACTGCAAGCAACATACTACATGACAACATTGGCTACACATTTCTCAAACACAGAACCCTTTTCTTTTTGGTTACAGAGCAGCACAGACCTTCACCTTCTGTTAGGGTCCCTATCTGTAAGACTGGGTTCATTTTATTTTTGGTTGACATGTCTGTATTATACATATGTATTACATATGCATTCTGAATACGCTTAGAAACCTCTGAAAGATCAATCAATGCTCCCCTTAATGAGTGAAATAGCAGATATCCAATCACAGCGCTGCCTCAGAGAGGTGAACTGGAGGTTATCAAAGCTCCACCTTTTCCAATTCCACAGCAAAACAGATAAATGATCTTGGTTCAGTTGTCAAGGTAACAGGTGATGTGCGAGGGCTTAGGATGGGAGTTCTGACAAGAGATTGACTATGTGTGCATACGTTTGTGTATGTGCATCTGTGTGTATCTGCAAGTAACAAATGCTATTAAGAATGGCTTGGAATATTCCAAAGTAACAAATTATGAAAAATATGGATCATTGTTATATAAACGCTTACAGTGTGAGTTTAAATAAATTAAACTAGTTATTTCACTACAAAAAATGGCTACATTTCAAAAATCACACATACAAGCACATGCTTTAATGGCCATTGTCTGCATGTGCTGGTGTGGAAGAGGTAGGTTGCCATGGCGATGCTATGTGCAGTTCTACCACAGCTGTGATGAATGTGTGGACTGGGGCCTGACCTCTTCATGAACCTGGAGGGATGTGATGCCTGCGGTACACATCGCCCACCTCCCACTGTGAGCCGACCCATATGCTGTACAGATACTCCGTTACGGAGAGCGCAGGAGCCCATTACGCATTTACACACGTTCACCTTGATCTCACAGATATCATTTCCTTAACAACTTTCTGTGGTTGAGCAGTTGAGCATCGTGGATGGAAATCCTCACCACTGTTTCCATCTGTAAGTTTTTTTTTTTTCCTCTACAACTTGCTGCTTTCCATGGCTTGGCCTACAAGCCATCTGCTCAAGTAGGCTAGTGCATGACCTTGGCCAGATTCCTCAGTAATGATGAATCTGGGACATGACAGTTTGGAGTATGATGGTGATCGGTTTACTACGGATTCTTGAAAGTAAAGGGGGAAGAACTCTTGTGTGTCGAGAATTTAAATGCTGGTTTATGAATGATTTATCTTTCAATATACGTCACAGAACAATGGTGAAAGACCCTTTTAAGATTTAATAAACCATAATCCTAAAAATAAGGGTTCTTAAATTGTTCTTGGCGTGGATGAGCAGTTCTCAGGAAAACCTATAAAATGTGAAAACCTGTAAAATGTACGAAATATGTTCGTTATACATTATATTTAACTTCATATTTATTATTATATAATATACATAAAACTTTATAAAGGGTTATAAAGGTCCTTTAGTGAACCATAGTAGTTTATTTGTGGCATCGCTCCCAACATTTCTTTTTGGCACCTTTATTTTGAAGAGTGTTCTTTTTATGATGTATGTCGATCATTTTGAGATTCATCTTACAAAAGTAATTGATCAGAAGATAATAACCTCAGAGATGACAGTACTTTGCCTGTGTTAGTTCAGTTGTCTGAAACATATCCAAAACCTATGTTTGTTCTACATGTATCATCACAACCTGGCAATTCATTGGCTGATGAAATCAATTTTGCTCAAACTGCTCAGGTCTAATGGAGAACATGTGGTATGCTACATGTTATTGGCTATAATTGCTCAATAGGTATACTAAAGTAATCTTTTAAGAACTATTTTAGATTTTTTTAACTTCTTAAGATCCCAGGCTTGTTACATACTCAGATGCATTATTCAGTATCTATGGGACTTTAATAAAAACTAATTTAATTTATTTTTTCAATCTTTTCAGTCCACAGTTTTTAGCGTAGGTTCTTTTCATGGAACTAATCAAAGAACTTGTCAAACAAACGCGAGCACTGTAAAATATACTGAAATATAACAGTTACTATTTGTTTTTTTTTGCTTTTTTGATAGGTGGATTAGCCATATTAGCTATCTGTAATTTGTACAGATCAGGCAACTGTAGCAATATGTAGTACATATATATTCAGACACGTGTTAAAGGGAAAATCCACCTATCTCTTAAAATTTCTGTATAATTTAATGGTTAAAATGTCAACAAAGTCTTCTGAACTGGATAAATCTGAAACGCTTAATTGTAGAGAAACTTGCCACTTCAAATGTGTTTAATGGGAACCAGGTATTATGATGTCAATAATATAAATGTAGTCATTATATTTACTATCCCAAAACACCAGTGAACCTATGTAAAGTTGATGGTGGTCATATAGTGGAAAATCTCTTAATAATTAAAATAAAAATTGCCTTACAACACTTTGTATGTACTCCACTTATGTGAAAGTGTTTTGGAAAATATGTTTTAGGTCAAAACCTGATCTCAAAACTATCATAAAACATCATCTCAGGCAAAAGGCAGCATACTCATACCCCTTTGTGTAATAACATACAGTGAGGGACCTTTTTGAATCATTAAACACATTGAATGTCTGGCTCCTGTCACCACCTCTGTAAACAAGAGCAGGGCATCTCACATAAAATCACATTGAATTTTAACGGTTTGATTTTGCAGAAATGTTGACAAATCAGTGGAATTCCCTCTGCAGGATGCACAGAAATTGCCTATTTTATCTATCTATCTATCTATCTATCTATCTATCTATCTATCTATCTATCTATCTATCTATCTATCTATCTATCTATCTATCTATCTATCTATCTATCTATCTATCTATCTATCTATCTATCTATCTATCTATCTATCTATCTATACACACACACACACTGTATTATATTCAATCAGCCGTACAACTGTGTACCAAATTTTTACCAAAATATGTGACTTGTCAGATCAATTTGCCCTTGATCTCATTTGTTACAGTGAGTAATGTGGTTGGGTTTAGCTGCTTAGTTAAAATATAATTAATGTTAATGTTAGTTAATGTCTGGCATCTGATTACTTTCATATTAAGTATTAATATTAAAATTTCATATAATAATACTCAAATAAGACCTGATAATATTGTGATAAAGGAACTCTGTTCTCAAATTCTCAGCATAACATGCCAAAAATCATTTCATGTAGTTTTTTTTCCCTGTTATCAACTCAGTAAATGAAGTAAGCTGGGCTAGATATAATTGAGTGCAAAGCAACACCCCTTAAAACTAATAGTGGCAAAACAAACAAGTTCAAGAATATTTGAATTCACAAATGGTTCTTTGTATGATTAAATGGTTCTTCTCCATGTTGGTTTATATGGTTCTTTAAAGATCCTTTTTAAAGGTTCTGTACAATGCTGATGTTACAGTCAGTAAACTTTTTAAGGAACACTTTTTTTGCCATTTAATAATAGAAAATGCATAAGGTAAACACAAAATACATAAATAATAAACAAGTTAAAGATATGCAAAAAGGAACCTGTTGCCTTCCATTCATAGATGCATTGACTATTTTTTAACACTCCATGTTAGACAATGTATGTACTGAAGCTGTCTCTGATATCAAGGTGACTACCACCATTTAGCTACTATCTATATTAACATCACAAATAGTGGTATTTTGGGTAAATGTCTGTGTTTGTAGAAGTGACACATCTAATTTGAGTTCAAGCCTTTGTTTTAGTTCACCTGTACACTGTTTATATAACAATTGATGTCTCATTTCCAAAGTATAAACACACACACACACACACGCACGCACACACACACACACACACATGTTCTTGCCTACCACACTAAACATAATTAAATAAAATTAGTTATCCTCTTATTTGTTAAAGAGAAATCCCACATTGCCAGGATGCTTTGGCCTGTCATTTTTGGGACATCTGGTTACCATACAGCCTGTAAAACAGAATACTCAAACTCTCTTTTTAGTGTCTTTTGTATGTCAACACTAGGGGCAGTAGAGCTCTCTCTTTACTTCTCTGTGCTTGTGAGGTGCTTGTGTTTACTGTCCCTGGGGTTGATCTTCCTCTCCTGCTAATTCACTCTCTTCCCTGATATTAAAACTATGGTAATCTAATATAATACGTTGATCTTCATTTATTCATGATGTCAAAATGATCGAATTTTGCATTTCACCTTCATAATATTCATGCATATTAAAACATAACAGCATTTAAGCTAAAGAGAAATGTTCAAGTTATGTATTGATAGTAACATGCCTCACAGAGTTTGGAATAAGTTTGTAATGAGCAAACACTGGTGTGTATGTGTGTGTATATAAATATACATCTGCCCTTTTTAATGTGAATTCTAGTTAGAGACCATGTTATTTGGCTTGTTAGTTTAGTTGTGCCTGCCAGGATGAGTGGTCAGTGGAAAGAAAACAAAATGACAGAAAAGAAAACATTCCTTTTCCCTCTGCAGTGTCCATGGAAATATTTGTTCAGGTCATGACCTTCTGGGGTTGCGACCCCTTCTCAGAGACGATGTTCACTTGATATCATCAAATACAAAAAAAATACACAACCACATACTTAGTGACTCATGAAATATTATCAAAGTGCATCGTAAAGCAAACATATACATGAACAGTTTACATTTACACTATAGTTCAAAAGTTTGGAGTAACTGGTTTTAATGATGTTTTGTTGCAGATACATGTACTATATGATGTACTATATGATGTACTCTATAATCTGTATATTCAGGTATAGGCTACTTTCTGAGGTCTGACTCCTTTATAGGTCCACTAAATATGCTCACCAACCGTTTTTAGGTACACCTGTCATATTAATGCATTTTGTATTTTCACATTTACAAACTGTCCATCTGTTTCTCTGCATACCATGTTAGCCTTCTTGTACCTCATTCATCAGTGGTCAGGACCCCCACAGGACCACCTTTGATCAGATATTATTGAGTGGTGGCTCATTCTTAGCACTGCAGTGATACTGACATGCTATTCATGTCATGTTAGCGTGTATGTGTGCTGCACAGAGTGGATCACACACAATGGTGGTACTGGAGGTTTTAAACAATCCAGCTTTACTGGATTAATTTATGGGGCAGTCGTGGGCTGGAGGTTAGGGATCTGGCCATGTGACTGGAAGGTTGCCGGTTTGATCCCCACGGCCGACAGTCCATGACTGAGGTATCCTTGAGCAAGACACCTAACCCCCAACTGCTCCCCAGGCGCCGTGGATAGGACTGCCCACCGCTCCGGGCAAGTGTGCTCACTGCCCCCTAGTGTGAGTGTGGTGTTTCACTTCACGGATGGGTTAAATGCGGAGGTGGAATTTCCCCGGTTGTGGCATCAAAACAAGTATCACTTATTTAGAATAGGACAGCAAGTAAAAATATCCAGCCAACATCATCATGTAATCAAAAACTTCCCAATGATGAAAGACTAGAGCAAGGATCACCAATGTTTTCCAGATAGGGTCAGTGTGGCTGCAGGTTTCATTCCAGCCAAGCTGAAGTAACTGAAATCGAGTGTGTTCATGCTTGACTGGACTGAAAACCTGGATAGGAATGGTAACCACTGGACTACACAATAACTAAACAAACTGTACACAGTGTTTAAAAACTCCAGCAGCACCGCTGTGTCTGGTCCACATACTAGCACAATACTAACAAGGCACCACCATGTCAGCATTGCTGCAATGCTAAAAATGATTCACTACCTAATACCTTGTCTGTGGTCCTATGGGGGTCCTAACTAGTTGATAAACGGGGTCAGATATTATGCAGTGAAACAGATGGGCTACAATTTGTGATTGTACAACTACAAAGTGCACCTACATTGTAAGTGGAGTTGATAAAAATGGACAGAGTTGTAGATACAAGGTTGGTGAACAGAATGAAGTGGTCAATGAGCATAAGTCTAATTATACACTGGAACCCATTCATCATTACTCCATTTCTGACCATAGCGCTGCTGCTGACCAGGTATTATTTGGGTGGTGGACCCAAAAAAAGTGGTCCGTCCCCTAAAATATTCACCCAGGCTCTATAGTCAAAAACGGACCACTGATGAAGAGCTAACACAAATTGTACAACAGATTGGTCATAGGCTCTAACTGTACACCAGCAAAGTATGTGGGACTAATGAAATTCTCAGTGTGTATGTATAGTATTAAGGAATTCAAGATGATTACGTAAATTATAATTATAATTATAGCAGTAAAATAACTGAAGTAAGTGATAAACCACAGACAGGACTGTCAACCATGCAGACCTTCAGTTAGTTTACAACCACCATATTTGTGCATGCCTCGCTACTAAGATTTTGAGAGTATATATTAAAAAAAAAAACCTTTTTCTTTTTGGCTTTTCTTTATTTGGAGAAGGATATGTTGGCCGGTAGCTATTTTGAATTTCTAAAGGTATTTTTGGGATAAAACGTTTTTTAAATCCTTATATGCAGCACAGTGTGTGGTCTTTCAGGGATCCCCTTGAGGAAGAGAATCAAATATAGTGAAGAGTGACCAAAAATATGTACTAAAACTTGATGTAATTCAGTGGAGAAATGCTTTCCCACATAGTGAGTGGGGATGTCATGTTTTCAGGGTGCTTTATGGGACTGTTTGGGATGCAGGATGAGGTGCTGACTGAGCATTTAGATTTTAGTTCGCTTACATGGCTTGTCAATAGCACGAATGTCTGTATGCCCACATAGTCTGTGCTTGCACCACTTTGTCAACACTGAAAGAAACCGAGGATTTGTAGGTTGTTTACTTCCTACCACAAAACTGCAGGCTTCGTTATTCTCTCTGTTGTACCTTCATGGGTTACTACTTGGCAAAGCCCTATTTAAAGCTGCACTATGTAAGATTTTTTGCTTAAGATTGAAAGAATTAGCATTACCGAGACAGGAGAGAAAAACACAAAATATTATCTTGCCACTGCTCCTGCTATCACCAGTAATTTTACAGTCAGAGGTCTTAGATTTCACAAGAGGTTTTCAGACCATGTCATAAGTCTTTATTTATTAACATCACCAAAATTTCCTGTGTAATGTTTAGGTTTATTAAATGCAAAATAAACATTATATTGATAAAAATATGATGACAATAATAGATTATTCACTTGTACAACATGTCACTTAGCAGGTTTTCACTGAGTTCTCTTTGAATACTCTTTTAACGTGTTGCATTCATCAGATTCATCGTCTTTTGGAAGGGGTCCAAAGCACAACCGACTTCACAAAATTTTGTTCCTCATGTCCCTGACGCTACATTGTGATCTTGAAAAATAACAAGCCTTTCTCAAAAGTGCTTTTATATTCTAGAAGGTGAAAGAGCACTTTCAGGCATAATTGAAGAAACATTATGGACAAATAGAAGCTTGAAAATAGGTGTAGCTCCTTCTTTATTGCCAAGTATTTTATTTGCCACTCTGGCAGATTACACTGGTTCAAAAACTTCAATCACACAAAATTGACAAGTAATTATTGAGAAAAATCACAGAGTAATTATGTTTGTTCTCATAGATCAAGACACCGCTTTTTTTTCAGGTTATGTTATTTGGCATGATTTTAATCACAATGATGCCCTTTGGCCTACATTTGCAACATTCTAGGTGTGTTGCTGAGGCACCAACAGCATACCAGGTTTTCAAAGATTTTGTGCGGCAGGAAACCACAGTCTTGTGGCTGCATACTTTGACGTTGTGTTCTCTCAAAATCTTAAAAAGATCTTGTTGCCCTCATCCTGAGGGCATTTCATCTGAACCGGATGGTGGTGCCCTATGAGCATGTTGTAGTAAAGTGGCTGTGATGGTTAACAGTGATGGTTCTCAAACTCCTAATAGTTTTCTTCCACTTAGGGTTCCCCAGGACTGGCACATGCAGATAGTGTGCATTGTGAGTGTTTGAACTGTCCTTGTCCACTTCAGCTTTCTTCTCTTTGGCACTTATATTTCATTCGGTGCAGAAAACACCTGATACAGCTTTTAAAGTGTTTCATTACCTTTCCAATGAACTGTACTCAGTGTGATCTTACATCAGACATCTTCCAAGGTAAAACACATTTTAGTGATTATAATATCTGGTTAGGTAGCAGGTAGAAAAGGGATTAGCCCAAAAAAAAAAAAAAAAAAAAAAAAAAAAAAAAAAAATATATATATATATATATATATATATATATATATATATATATATATATATATATATATATATATATTCATGAGATACTAGAGCTGAAGTTAGTCGCATAATTTGGGAACTACAACACTAAAGGATCTGCCTCCCATGGAAGTTTATATGAATCATGGGACAATGAGCAGACCAGAATCTGAACTGACAGCCCTTGTGTGCTTTAAAATTAAAACAATAGTTTGGCATAAAAAATCAGCACAATTTAAACATTTTTCTACTTACGCCAGATGTAAGTCAATCGGCCAAGACGTATTTGGAGTTTCTTGTTTCTTCTTTAGTTTAGAATTGGAACAGCAAGGCTAACATTGCTAACACACATTAGAACTGAAGTGCCACCCAAATAGCCCAGACTGTTTCTGTAAACCACTAAAATTTCAGCATCTAGGGATTCATCAAGGTCAAGCAGACTTGTCATTGTGGTTTAGGACACAGTGGGACATACTGTGAACTATAAAAATGAACAAAAACATGGGTCGACACTTTAGGCAACAGGGTTTGTATTCACAAATAAACTTAGTAGTGATCTTTACATTACGTTGACACTCTTTAAAAAGGTTCTGCACACTTACAAAATCTTACAAAAATTGTTACTTAAAGCAACATCCAAAGGTTCTGTAAAGTAGTGAGAATGATGATCTAGAATCAGTATTAAAATCAGCCCTGCTTTATGAATACATGTCCTTGTATTGTCTGAAATGGTTGGCCATAGTGGTAAAGTTTTATTAATTTTTAAAGTTTACAGTAAGTCACGTTGTGCTCCAATCCACATCGGAAAGTTTGTGCAACTTAGATGAAGATATGCAGGTTTTTAGAGCAGAGTGAGAGAGGTTTTAGGGATATATGAACGTTGCTTAGCTTTGCCAAACATTCACACAAAGCAATTGAGACTGTTCTCATACTTGATTCCCCAATGGTGGAAGAAGCTACCTTCCACTGTCAGAGCAGGGGCGTCCCTCGCTATTTTTAAGAAACTCCTGAAGACAGAGATCTTCAGGGAGCACTTGCTCTAATCGCCTCTTGCAAATCTAACCACTACCAACCTCATCTCCTTCTTGCCCTCCTTCCCTTCTCTACCCTGCTATTACCCTTTGGCCTCCTTTAAGGCCTGACTATGTTTGTTCTATGTACCTCATTATTTGGATAAAAGTGTCTGCTAAATGTAAATGTAATGTAGTGTAATATCTCTACAGAAACATAATTTGGATGACCAAGAATTTGGGTGACAACTGAGTTCTAGTATTTGTTAGCAGCATTAAACAAGTAGGTCCAGCTCTAAATGAAAGAAGCAGAATTTTATCCGAACATGTCTTGGCTGCTTCATTCTAGTTCTGCAACACTTTTCAGATTTGAATAGGAATCACTTTACCTCTCTTTTGAGCAAGGTTTTGATGAACCGGTGACCTAAAGTGTGCGGAAATATCTCACCCTAATATGGGGGATGCTTTTCCAGCCCCTTGAGAGGCTGGGAATGGATTAAAGAAATGTTTGTCTCTCTAAGCTAACAGGCTAACACCTTGCTAATCCCACTAAGCGGCTGTTTATGTAAAAGCTTGAGTGAGGAATTCCTGATGAGGGCTTTATTGACCTACAGCTCAGACACACACACACACGGACACCACCGTGCATTCAGATCACCTCACAGACCCACGAATGTGTCAATGGAGAGATGGACATACGCTCCCAGAGGAACCTACATGAACACAAACGCGCACACATATGCACACTCTATGTCTCTTTATTGCCAGCTACATAGAGAGAGAGAGGCAAAGCATACACAAACACAAACAGTTAGGACAAATGCACAAAGAGCGTCCAACTTTATTTATTCAATAAAAACCAAGTCTTTGACCAGCATGACTGAATATACAGGAGGTGCATATTTTGTGTGTTTATTCGCTTGTATGTTTGAGACTGTTATGAATATAGTGAAATCAGGATATAGGCTCTTTTAAGCTCTTAAAACTTTTTCTTAAAAAGGTTAAAAGGTAATTGGCTCCTGTGGTTCTAGGTAAAACATCCCAGAGTTGTAGAATCTTTACATTACTTTGACGCTCTTTAAAAAGGTTCTGCACACTTACAAAATCTTACAAAAATGGTTACTTAAAGCAACATCCAAAGGTTCTGTAAAGTAATGGTTCTCAAACTGGTCATCAGGGCCCCTAGAAAAAGGGGGTCTTGGGAATTTAAACTGAGCAAGAAAATGTGGACTGTCTGGGGGGCCTGAGAGTAGTTTAAAAACCACTGCTTTAGGAAACCAAAAGTAGTTCTGCTACATACACTAAAATATAGCTCTTTATACGTTGATAAAAACAGTGATTGTATTTAGAACCTTGATTTCTGTATACAACAATCAGCATGCTTGAATTATTCTTTGCATGATGAAGAACCATTTACAGTTCTTCAGATTGTTGGAGACTATGTTGTATATGGTTTTATATAGAAACCTCCTGATAATGGTTTTATATAGCACCAAAAAGGGTTTTGCTATCATTATAAGCTTGATATTATAACAATATCAGAACGATTTGTAGTGTTATATAGAATAATTTATTCAAAAAAGTTCTATGTAGAACCACCTACAACACATTCTCCATCAATCTGAAGAACAATTTCGCTATTGTTATAATGTCAAGATTGTAACACCAGCGAACCCTTTTTGGTGCTATATGGAACCATTTGCAAAAAAGTTCTATATACAACATCAATCGTAAAAAAATCAATCTCCATCCATCTGCAAAACATTTGACCATGCAAAGAACCATTTAAGCATGCCAGTTGCTCTACATAGAACTCATCTATAGTTCTATATGGAACCATTGCCTTTACTAAAGAACCCATGAGAAATCCTCTTTTTTAAGACTTTTCAGTCAATGTATCGCTTCAAGAGGGATGTAGTGTTACTAGCGAAAGGACTTGGTGCTATATAGACCAGGTTTCCTAGAAGTATGTGTGTAGTATGTGTGTAGTATGTGTGTAGAACCTTTACCTTTAATACTTTACATTGCATTTACATGTGTAATTCCTGTGTGTCAGGTAGGAGGCTAGTTAACTCAGAACTTCATTGTGAAATATGACATGTATCGCATCCTTTCACAGCTGAAGTTCCAGTCCGGCCGTTACTTGTTGACCTCTGACTATCACCCTGAAAGCATTTTGTCTTGACCCCTGCGTAAGCTGTGACCCCACGCGGCCAGCCTGCTGTCCAGCTATCGGCGCGCGTGTCTCAGCGCCTCAAGCTTCACCGCGCGCGCTGTCTGAATATTGCCGCGCGCTGCGTTAAGTTGCTGTCAGGATATCGGCGGCTCGGCCGTTTAGCATGCGCGCGGGGCTCCGGTGCCTGAGTGGCCAAAATGCCAGTCTATAGATCTGAGGAGGACTAAAGATCACGTCAGCGGCCGAGCGGACACGCGGGTGACGTGGAAAGATCTCTGACCGCGCGTGGCAGTGACAGTGCCGCTAAAGACAGCTCTGTCATTAAACCCTGCTCCCTTTGGGTGTCACCAAAGCCCACTGCTGCACAAATTACAATATACACGCGCGAGAGGAAGTGTGTGTGTGTGTGTGTGTGTGTGTGAGAGAGAGAGAGAGAGAGAGAGAGAGAGAGAGAGAGAGAGAGAGAGAGAGAGGTTTGTGGGATCAGTAGAATCCCAACACTGTTAGAAATAAAGTTTCTGTGCAGGTGCATTTTTCGTTCATTAAGGTACAAACAATGAACTTGTGCCCTCAAGAGTGCAACAGCTGGTTTTAAGATCCACTTGTGAACCCTAAGTACATTTTTCACAGTGGAAAAGTAGGTATTTGTACCTTTTCAATATAGAACAATAAAATGAAAAGCCTAGAGATGAGATGGGGTGTGTGTGGTGAATACAACTTAGAAGATATGACAATATGATTTCAATGGATTATGGTACAATTATGTTCCCTGGCTAAAGGTATTGAGAGGTACTTTTGAGGGTGCAACCTATAAACACACATTACACTCTTGGAAAAGTATCTACATGGTTCTTGGACATGCAGTTCTATGAAAAACCTTTAATTGTAGAGCTATTAGATTATGATTGGGAAAAGGGACATGCCAGGAACACCTCCTCCTTACACTCTAACATCTTCTACATTTCCAGCTCTGCCTTTCATTTCCTATGATGAAGTTTTGGCACCCTCCTACAGCCCCATGTTCCCCCTGTTTTTCAGTTGTAGATTTCAGTCTCTGTTCAACAAAATGTGAGAGAGCAACCTGATTGACTGGGTACTCATTGCGCCTCTGGTCAAGACACTTAACCCCCAAAGCGATGCCGCTCTGCTGACAAATTTCCCTTGTAGAATCAATAAAGTATACCATAGCAGTCTGAGACAGCTTGCAGTCAAACAGTCTCTTCTCATACCACAACCAATACGTTGAAAGCATGGCCCAAACTAGCAAACGTCTTTAAAACTTTCCATTGAAAGGTTCTTTAATGAAAAGAAAGTGATTACTTTATGGAGTCATATTGTTAAACTATATTCCAGTAAAATCAAACGGCATCCATGGCTAATATACTATCTGTGTGTGTGTGTGTGTGTGTGTGCGCATGGGTGTGCATATGTGAAGACGTAGGGTCAATTAAATGCCGAACAGATGCAGAAAATAATTTATGCTTTCCTGTTAATGAAACAAAATGAAAAAAAAATTAAATGCCATTTATGTGGTATCACCACCGAAAGTATATGAGCTGTAGTCTATGACTTTCACAGATTTCTCACAGGTTTTGCTGTTTGCTTCTCATCCTGGTGCTATGCAGGTGTCTGTCAGATGTGGTGAGTTTTACCCAAAGGGGACAGATCATAACTGCTCCACTCTCACTGTGTAATAGCTTGCCTGTCTCACACACACATGCACTGTTTATATGACTGTGTTAGTGGGAAAGGTTTGCCTGTGTGTGTGTGTGTTTGCCCATGAACATACCTGAGTGTCACTGCTGCCTGAGGCTAACCTGCCACTGTTTGCATTCCTTTGAACAACATGAAACTGAATATCATTATTTCTGAAATATTTGCTACATAAACCAAAGCTGTACAGAAACATATTTTTTTCTATTAAAAGAGCATGCATTTCTGTACACACAAACTATACTATGCACAAATTAAAGAACATCCTTCATTTATTTAATTTCCAGTCAAAATGTAATTCATTTTCAGGAGATTAGATATGACATAATTAACTTGCATAAAGAAAGAGAGAGTCAAAGAAAAAACAGGTGTTTCTAGAAGAGGAGTTCATAAAAATGATTAAAAGATACAGAGAAAATTGGACTCTAGGCTGGTAGACTATCAGATGACCAGTACTAAAAACTATCATCTTTGAGAGAGAGGAGAAAATCAAACTCCACTGTTGCTTCAAATCTGAAAAAAAAAATCTGTCCATTCTTCCCCTGTGAGAAGACAGCTCAACACTATGGGCCTGAAAGGATGTGTAGCTGTCAAGAAGCTGTTGCTGAGAAAAGGAAATAGACAAAAAAGCAGAAGGTTTGATGTTCTCAGAACAAATAACTGGCTACCCCAGAGTCCAGACCTCAACATCAATGAATATATTTGGGATTATTTGGATTGTGAGAAGCAGAAAATGCAACCAACTCTGAAGACTGAACTTTGATGGTGTGGAAACATATCCCTGTAGATTTCTTAAAAAAACTCACTCCAAGTCTCCGAAAAATATTAGAAACTGTCATAGAGACAGGGGTGGACACCTAAATACTAAAAAAATGTGGTTAAATTGTGAAAGGTGGTCTGTGACTTTTACATAGCACTGTGCTTTCTTGCTTTCTAATAATTATTAGATTTCCAGTGTCTCATTAAAAATGGTGGTACTTCATAAATGGCACATATTCACTATACGTGTGTAATACTTTTCCCCCTTTTTGTGTCATTTACACTGTTCTCTATTGAACGTATGCACTAAACATAACAAAATTAGTATTATTGTTGTTGTTGCTATTGTTGATGATTAACTCATTTATTTTTCATGGTTGACAGCTGCAGTAAAATATGAATGGCCAGGCTTTCTCTTTTTCACAACTGACAAATTGCTTCCATGCTAGACAGACAATGTTTCATGGCAGGCTTGTCACAATGCATGAGCACCATTTCTCATTGCTAGCTGATGTGTGTGTGTGTGTGTGTGTGTGTGTGTGCAGGAGAAAAGTTTTCCTCGGGGTTAAACTGTGCAGGTGAGCAGAAACTGAAATAGAATCAGTTTCATCTTACCTGTTGAAATGACTTTGTCGCTTGTGGCTAAAAACTGATTAGCATCACCAAAGCCACTGTACTCTCTTCCCTCTCGCTCTCATACACGCCCCACTCTGGAGGGCATTTTCACACAAGTGCTGTCTCTCATCGGTGTTGTCTGTCTGCACATGGCAATGACGCTAGTCTTGCATGTTTGCCGCAAGTTCTCGAATGCTGATTCTGAGTTTGTGTGTGTGTGTGTGTGTGTGTGTGTGTGTGTGTGTGTGTGTGTGTGTGTGTGTGTGTGTGTGTGTGTGTGTGGCTGGCAAACTTGTTTCTGAGCACTATCTTTGATTTCATTGAGGGGACCAAATATTTATTTTCACTATATTTATATACACACTTATATTTCACTGAAAGGTGTTAAGTGATCCATTATTGTCTATGCTCAGCCAGGAATGTGGGAAATTTAAAGTGTTACCATTCATGTTCGATGAACATTGATATTCAAGCAGCACTCTATTTAGCCTGGGCTAGTCTAACGTTTCCCGGTCTCATTCCTATAAAAGTCCTGCACTACTGCTTACAGTCTTTTCACTGCTCTAAGATGTCTGTTTCAACAATCGGCTAATTTTCAAATACTTCATGATGATGAACATGTTATATCTGAAAGTCAACTATTAGTGAACAGAAGAATGCATGTATATCATTTCATTCAAGAACTCTCGTTCCAAGACTTTTCAAAGAGAACAATAATTTTCCAAAAGTAATTTTCTATTCTGTGTAATTGTGACCTGTACCTTGCAAGATATTTCTTTACACAGCCTGTTTTCCCTGCTTTTGACCTGTGTGTCACCTGAACATTGCTTGCTACCATCCTATCTTCCTGACCCTCTTCACTTTGTTGTGAAAAGCAACAAAGTTGAATACAAAACAATAAGAGAAAATATGATAAGGTTGTAAGTAAAATGTTGCATAGGGCCTCCAAATGGTCAGAGACAGCCCTACAGTTAAGTATCATAAAGCAAAGCAAAACCAATATGACATAATTAACCAAATCCTCCAACAGCACGACTTCCTTTCCTCTTCCACACATACTGTTACAGAACCTACTTCTGTTTCCCTTTGCCACCTCTGGCATTTGGTTTATACTAGACTGGTGGTCTTCAGCTCCTGAAGGTCTAGTGTGTCTTTTGCTCTGGCACACTTGATTTAACACAACAGCTACACTCTTAAAAAGCAAACGTTTTTAAATGGTTCTTGCTGTGGACATAGAAGAACCTTTAACAGATTTTTAACCATTCCATTTTGTGGTCATTTGTTACATTTTTAAAAAGACTCTTCACATTTGTGTTGTCTCATGGTTCCATCCATCCATCCATCCATCCATCCATCCATGCATCCATCCATTTTCTAAGCCGCTTCTCCCTCAGGGTCGCGGGGGGGTGGGGGGGTGCTGGTTCTTTAATGAATGATCCACTGAAATGTTCTTTACGGAATTAAAAGTGGTTCTTCTAAGAGCGCTTTTGTTTTTAGGAGAACAGCTGTCCCTTTGAAAGAGATGGTAGAACAGGACAAAAACTAAACTCTGTAGTACGATATCAAAAGGAATATTATGCTTTTGAATGTTGCTTTGCAGATTGCTATGCTCTTTTATAGTTAGTGTATGATAAAAAAAAAGAACAGTGCAGCTGAGGATACATAATGATTATGTGAGATGCGGCTGCATAACTTTTCCGGTCAGGTAGATGCACAGTAGTTGTATTACAGCAAGGCATTCTGGGAGAGGTTGATGGACAACACCAAGACATCTTGTGAAAAACATTCAGCCTGTCTCCACGGTTACCCGATCTCTTTGCATAGAGGGGAGGTGCCTCACTGGCTGCTTGGCGGGGTCACTATGAGGTCAAGACAGTGTGATGGATGGACCTCTCTCTTAGTTGATCCTTTCTTTCCTCTCCTACTTCCTTGCTATCTGCACTCTTCTCCCTCAATTCTCTCTCTCTCTCTCAGTTTCTCTCTCAAAGTTTTAATGTTAAGCTCATTTATAGATGTTATAGATTTCTTTTAAATGTTATCATTTATTTAGGAACATGCTTCACTCCAATAACAAATGGTGATTTAGCTTAAGTAACTTAGAATTTTGAGTACATTGAAGCACTGAAAGCACGTTAACAGAAAAATAATCTGTTATATATTCTGTTAATTTATTATTTGAATATTTTGCCTCCAATGTTGCCATAGACTATGATAACTGGTTAAACGGAACAGGTAAGATGTAAACAAAGTAATTTAGAGTGGTTTATATAAAATGCTCCATTCTAGAGAAAAACAGTGAGTGAGAATTGTTCACAGTGATGGTGATAGGAACCAGACGTCTTATTTCAGTGCTTCTTAAAGCTCCCTCACAAAATGGTTACAATTATAATGCTTGAGGTGTTGTTTATCCTACGCTTGAGAAAACATTAAAACAGCAGAGACATATAGGACATTCTAACATTTTTCCATATTTGCCACTACCATCATCAACATTGCATATAAAATCTTAGAAGATACGTAGTTCCACTGGTCTTATAGAAAAAGATTAATTAGAATGTCTATACTTGTGTTGTAGGCAAGTTTCTCTGCAATGAACTGTTTCAGATCAAACCACTCTGAATGACTGTCAACCATGTTAATCATTCAGTTATGTAGAAATTTAGCATTTTATTGTTAGAAAGAAATTTCAAGCAAACAAATTCAAGAAACTTTTTATAGGCAACTCTTTTTGTTGCACTCAGCTCAGTTGGTCCGGTTTCATAAAAGTGACTCCAAATTGTGCATTTGTATGTACACAAACATGTGCACGGGTTTTCATCTTGTCAGCTGTACAACATCAAAGCATTCCTATTATTTTCTAAGCTTGATTATTTCAATTACTAAAGGCTAATGTGATGTAAAGAAAGAGGGTGAAAAATCTCGAGTGTCTAATCAAAGGTTTGCCTCAGGCAAACAAAGCAATGTGAGTTTTAGCTAAAATTACATTACAGGTTAGATTAATTACCTATTTTTAGCCACCTATTTCTCAGTGCTGTGTCTTATTTTGCGGAATGGGCTATCAAGTACAGAACGAATGACTAAGATGCATCTAAATGGGCGTTTTTGAAAAATAACAATTCTCAACGAAGGCTGAGAATTGGCTGGTTGGCTGAACAAAAACATTAGCTGTCATGTTTTTGTTTCCTTCACTGAAAACTTGAAGGTCTCATTTCTTTTCTTTTAAACATACACATATGTTTTACTATACTTGTGGGTACTTCAACTATTTATCATTATTATTATTTTATTATATAATGCCTAAATATGTATCCTATCCAATCACCACTGACCATGACCTTAATCAAACTTATAATGGTAGACCATGAAAGTCCAAATACACAGACCCACCAGGGTGGAATTGGCCCTCCTTCTTGAGAGATGTCTATCTTTTTTCCAGCAAATCGCACTCACATAGGGCATGATTGAAAAATGAGAGGGAATTCATGTGCAGTTGGTTAATGGCTCCCCAGTGCACTAGCTGGTCATAACATGAACTCAGTGTATGCCATGCCTCATAGATCAAGCTTGTAGGTCTACCGTAACCCATTGCAAACTGGTCAATGATGTCTCATTTGGAAATCAGCAACCTTTAACAAAGGCCTTAAATCTCTTTTATTGTATCAGTTGAATGAATTAGAAGTAGAGTCAATTCTATCCTTTGAGAATCGCTGTTGTTAAGAAATTGATTAGAATCTGTTGTGTCTTTTGCATGTTTATTAGCTAGTTAGCTATTCCTGCTTCCTAGTACTGCAGGGGATTTGAGGAATGGATTAATTGGGCAGTTCCTACCGTTGAGTAGAGGGACTTTCTTACAGACAAACATTGGTGACCAACCAGATTCCACCAAAATATCACAGAACGTCTGTCTGTATGTTGCAGCACATGATCTTAAAACTGCAGATACTGGCCTTCTGCAAAAAACCTTCCGTAAAATACAGAAAACAAAAAATAAATGGAGAAGCTTCTAAACAGTGGAACTCAGTTCCACCTTTCATTAAATAGTCAAGCTCAGTGCACACTTTTAAGAAGCATTTCACACGTGTCTCTTTAACTTAGCACTTAATTAAAACTCTACATCTCCTGATATTTATCTTCTTTGATCTGGGTCATTTTCAAATCTAATTTTAAATTAATACTTATAACTTCTTGTATTATTTTTAAGCTTCATCAACTGTCTGTAAAACACTTTAAGGTACATAAGAATAAGAATAAGAATATTGTTGTTGTTATTATTATTATTTGTTATTATTATTTTTATTATTATTTACTCAATCTCAACATTTTTCAGTAACCAGACATTACTGGAGAGCTAATGGTTAAAACAAATAGTCCTGAAAATCTATTTCTAAACTTCAACCTAACTAAGCCTCCGAAACAAAATTGTCTTTTTAGAGTTTAATTGAAAAATAAATAAATAAAAATAAAAAAATACCCCTTTAAAGTAAGACTACCTTTTTGAAGCATTCATGAATGGTTTAAAATTACTTTGTTATTTTATTTTATTAGATCATAAATACTTTAAAATACTATAGAAGTTATAACACATTAACATTAGAATCTGAGGTTGAAAAGTGTAAATGAATGAGAGTTCACTATTAAGTAAACAACAGGTCACTGTTAACCTTTTTTGTTTGTGTTGTAACTGCTTTCTAATGACTAAAATCTTTTTGACCTTATTAATAACTAGTGTTCATGAATCTTTTACCAGTGTAGTCTTATGTTTATAAAAAAATGTTTTAATTAAAACTATGGTGTCAGATCAGAGTCAATACAATAGAATCAAATAAACTGGAATTTGTAAAGCCATCAGCTCATGATGGTTGGAGGAGAAAAATGTGCAATTTGATGTCAGTTTGAAAACTTTGAAAGGTAAAATTTAATATAACACTGCACAGTAAAGCTAACTAATATGTTATTTGCCTTGTTATGCAATATTATGTAGCACAGCAGTGCATCTTTTAGCCTCATTGGTTTGAACGAATTCACAATTTTGTATGTGGTTTGTTTTTTCATACATCAATGTTCTCTCACTATGTTACCCAGCTTTACACAACCATTCAGAATCACCCCACTGTAATAAATGTTAGTTTTAGCCAGCTTGTTAAAAAAAATCATAAATAGTGCATGCCTGTGTATCCATTACAAAATGCTTGTAGGTTTTCAGTGGTTCCCCCCACCTTTAAGAAACATCATCAGAAAAGGGGAAATCACACAATTGAGACTATTGTGGCCACTAAACATGTTAACAACCTTTAACTCCTTGTTCTATGGCTGAATTAAAGGTATCTCCATTAAAATTGCACACTTCTACTCTGAATAGAATGCAAAAAAACTACTAACTAGTCAATTATTCAGACCTATTATATACTTTTTGCGTCATGATATGACAAAATGTAAGATGTGGTTGTAGGAGTGACTAACTGTCCAAAAACATCAGCATTTAATTGAAGAGTACACCAAGTTAGCTGAACAACAGTATTTTCTATTGTTGCAAATATATGTGTATACAGCACTCAGTTTTGGGTACAATGTGTTGGAAAGTCATATGTCAGCATGGAAGATCTCTCTGTTTCTGAAGAAGAGCAAGTGAGCTTGTCACAATACAATTTGTAGATAAAACGTTGACCTATGTGTCTATGAAACTCTTTGCTTTGTGAATAGTTTAGTCTTGGCACAACAGAATGGAATACGCTGACAGTCAGACTCAGTAGCTTAGTGTTAACACTAATCAAAACACTGTTTTTTACATGGATGCTCAATAACATAATTAACAAGATTAAAAAAGAAAAATGCAGCACAGTTTCTCTCCTAACATAATCTGCCTATCTAGTTGGCTTCATAAACATGAATTAGCAAAATTTGCTAGATACTACATTGTTAACACGACAAGCTAATATGCTAGTTTACTCATCTGCAGCTAGCATGTATAACTTACATATAACTTACAGCTCAAACGTTATGTATTCAGCTGCTTTTAATAAGTAAAAATTACTTTATGATCAATAAATGCCACTCAAATGGACATCTGCTCCTTACAACTATTTAAGCGATCAGCACACTCCGCCCTAATGTTAACAATCTATGCATCTAATTAGCCAGCTTATCTAGTTTAAACTACATTTTTAAATAGTGGATCATGTTCTATGTCTGTTTAATGAATTTTGGAGCCAAACTCAAGTCATCCACTCAGCTAGTTAACTAAATATATACTTTGCCTGATGGATACAGTAGTTTGCTACCAAGCTAATAATCTGTAGCTAGAAAGTGTTATGCTCAATGGTTGTGATGTCCAGTGACTGGTAGGTCAGCATTACCATCAGAACTACACTGTTGGAAATAAAGGTGGTGTGTGGGTATGTTTTTCATTCATCAAGGGACAAACAATGTAAAAAGGAACAGCAGTGGTTTAAGGTCCAATTGTGCACCTTAAACAAGTTTTTCCACATGAAAAATACATATTTGTATCTTAACCTATCTCATAACCTATTGTTTTAAAACAGAACAATGAAAAGCCTGGAGAATGGATAGTATTTAAGAAGTCAATACAACTTAGAAAATATAATTTCAATGTATTATGGTATAATTACACTCACCGGCCACTTTATTAGGTACAATTGCTTGTTAACACAAATAGCTAATCAGCCAATCACACGGCCGCAACTCAATGCATTTAGGCATGTACAGGTGGTCATGACAACTTGCTGAAGTGCAGACCGAGGATCAGAACGGGGAAGAAAGGGGATTTAAGTGACTTTAAACGTGGCGTGGTTGTTGGTGCCAGACGGTCTGGTATTTCAGAAACTGCTGACGCGCAACCATCTCCAGGGTTTACAGAGAACGGTCCGAAAAAGAGGAAATATCCAGTTATGTGGACGAAAAAGCCTTGTTGATGTGAGAGGTCAGAGGAGAATGGGCAGACTGGTTCAAGATGATAGAAAGGCAACAGGAACTCAAATCACCAACCAAAATCTCTGAGGAATGTTTCCAACACCTTGTTGAAAGTCTGCCACGAAGAATTAAGACAGTTCTGAAGGGAAAAGGGGGTCCAACCTTTTACTAGCAAGGTGTACCTAATAAAGTGGCTGGTGAGTGTATGTTCCCTGACCAAAGGTACTAAGACGTACCCTTGAGGGCACTACCCCAGTGACGAGAGGGGTAATGCCCCAGTGATAATTTTGTACCTTTTTTTTCTGAGAGTGCATGAGGCAAAGTATCTGAAATTCATTGCATTTTTATTCATTTATGAGGTCATCAGACCCTCACAAGAAAGATTCGTATAAACACAGAGACTTTAAGCACTCAGGAGCTTCTCAGTCAGACTGGCATATCTTTCATCCTCATGTTAGACCTATTCACGGAAAGCTCTGACATTATTTATACTTTAATAATCAAATTATAATTACTATTTCTATTGGTATTAGTTGCTATCACTTAGTCCAAGCCTGTTTGAATATTGAATTGCATATATTTTAGTAAGTAGAACAAACTTAAAAAGACAAGCAATTGGAAGGTGCATGGCTAATTAGTTAATTCTTTTTATTAGCTCTTATTTTTGCTTTAGATGTCTTTGAACAAACAACACATTCACATGTTAGGTAAGTTTTGAAGCGCTTTGCATGTTTTAGGAATCCTAACCATGAGTGTGTTTAGTGTCTCTGCTGTGTCAGTTTGGTTGCAAAACAACTGAAGTTACAACTCAGTAGTTTTTCTCAAAGCTGACTTTAGAGTGCAAAACTTGGAAAACTCTTTTTGAAAATTAAACAATTTTTGGATAAATGAAAAATAATGTAGTTACTTAAACTCCAGAGTTCAGGTTTCTGGAACAGTATAGTTTGTATGATTATTAAACTCACAGCCTTCACACTGCTCTCAACAGCTTTTCCCCCAGCTGCTTAAACTTGACCCAATAGTATAATAAAAGTCTATGGACCTAGTTTTTATAAAAGGCCTTACATTATTTATATAGTCTCATAATTATTTCTTGATGTGATATTTCTACTGCCTTTCTCTTTTTCTTGTAACGGCTGAAATCAAACATCTGTCGTCAGCTCGTATTTATGAACAGTCTAAATAGGTTCTGTTTCTTTTCAGTCACTCGACTGGACTCAAACAGAGAGCTGGCATCTGCGATCTGCTTTGGGGGAGTCTTTGAAACAGGCAGGTAAGCAGGTCTGTCGGACACCTTCGCCCCAGAAACACCACATTTGCTCTGAAAACTTTGTTTTAGTTTCAGCTGCTGCCAAAGCACACCGCATGACGCACTGACCGCGCGCTGACCTGCAGTGTGTTCTCTGAGGTCAGCTCTGATGCAGACGCATCTCTCTTAACCTGCTGGACGAAGCCCTGCAACAGTCTACAGAAGCACTGCCTCCCCTTCACTTATACATTAGGAATTTTATTTATCATTCCAGTGGGAACAAAGGAAGCTTCGCTACTGCGGTGTTATCTAAAGATTTGAATGAAACTGATGGGAAATAATAACTTTCAAGTTAAAGAGCAGCCGTGTAGCCGGTAGTTATGAATAAGTTTCGTTTATAAGACATTTTGTATTGGTATCATTTTCCATGTTAATTTCTAATTTTAAAATTACAGTACATGTTTGTTAAAAAATATTTTAATTATCACTCATTTGTTTTTACATTTTTCTCATTTAATAGTAATAATAATAATATTAATAATAATAATAATAATAATAATAATAATAATAATAATAATAATAATAACTTTTAACTGTACTTGAGATTTATTGTTTTAATATTTTCATTTGGTATTTTCTGTGTCCTTATTCACCTGTGGTCCTTTTGTCCATTCTGACAGAATGTCCTACAGTCTCTGGGTATCCAGACAGCCTATTTAAAATCCTCCATGTAGCCTGAGCGCGTATTAAATCATTTGAAGTTTTAGTGCCTTATTATATTATAAACACCACGTTTATGTTTCATGTTTATTGATGGGGTTAATGGAGAAATCTCGCTGATGATTTCGGAGTCACGGGCTGATCGAGTCCAGTGATTAAAATCGTGAAAGGGTGAGTTTAACGCCCCAGTTTAAATCCCAGCGGTGGCACGAATTACATTCTGCTATTTAGATTGATCTAGCCTGTTTAAATGCTCCTGTCCTCGGCTTTGCGCTTAGTGGCGATCCATGTAAAAGGCGAATTTTAAGGCGAACTTTCATTCATTTCTTTTTTTGGCAGACTGAAACGCCAGAACGTTTTCCCTTCACCATTTCCGATCTCAGCATGTTCTGAACATAATAACCAGAAAAATATCAGCGACAATTTTTGATTTCGGCATGCATTCATATTTGTTTGTGTTTTGCTGTCAACAAAAACAATCAATACTGGTTTCATAAACTGTTTAGTGAAAAATTCACCCTCAACAATAGTCCATTATCTCTTGCAGGGAGATTGTAGAAAGTTTCGCGAAGAAATTAGAAGTTTTCACCAAGTTTTTATGTATTTTAATGTAGGCCACAAATAAGACACGAAACAACAAAATAATAACACTTACAGACACAGTGAGCGAGTCAGCAGCGCTAAGCTCACAGTCTCGGGACATTCCGGCTCCAAGTAGAGGCTCAGACTACCCTCTTACGCAGGTGCATACAAGGTAAAGGTGAACGCTGATCATCAATCAAGGCTCTATTTCACTCTCTGAGCGCCTATTATGGCGTGCACGGCGCGCTCTGTGCACACGAGGAATTAAAGCATTTTAAAACGGCGTGAACTTCTGGGCTGGAACAGGTGAGGGAGAAGTAGGCCAGGTGAGTTTATATGTGTAATATGAGCAAATTGGGTGATCTCGGAAACTTTTATATCTGCAGTGACTGAAATTCTAACACGTGGCTTGTGACTCCTCTGAAATGAAAATGAAAACACTTTTGCAACCGAACTGATGCTGATTGGTTCCTAGAAAACCGCTCATCTCACGTTCCTAACAATACTGACTGACGTCTCTGTTTTATCTCAGTCTTATGGATAAAGATCACCATGACCTCCGAGAGCAACCTGTATAACGAAATGACAAGTGTGATTTATAGAAACTGAAGATGTTTTTAGTTTCGTCCAAAAATAAGAACTGAAACGTCCAGCTGTAGGTTGGCATCAATGATCGTTTGATCTCTTCCTTTGTTATGCTACAGTTTATTATATTTTAAGAACGTCTGAAAGATGATCAATAAGCACTCGTACCCAAACAACAGTATAAGCTTCTTGATAAGCAGAATACGCTCTTAAAAATAAAACTTCAAGTGGTTACTGGCTTGTATGTAATTATTGTGGAAACTAGGAAAAAACCTTAATGGCTATAGAACCTTTAGAACGTCTTTAAAGAGCCATCCATTGAAAAGTTAGGGTGTCAAACTGGTTCTACTATGGCATGATTGGCTTTACTCCAAAGTACGCTTTTTGGCATCTTTATTTGGAAGGGTGTACGCGCCACAGGGCAGGACATGTTCTCCTGTGGAGCAAACCAAGAGCTGAGACCTTACTGTCCATAATCAGGGGTTAGCTGGTCAATTCTGTCTAAATATTCTCTACGTCTCTCTGTCCTAACTGAAGGGAAGGCATGTCACCAGCACTAAAGGGATCAAGCGACGATCAAATGGGAGATGATTTAATCGATGCTGCGTCATTTTTCATTTATGCCCTTGCGTTTCCTTCTATAAACCGGCAGTTCGATAAGGTTGTCATTGCGAATGATGGCGAGATCTCTCTCGCTCTCTCTCAAGTGCGCATAAACAAGCACACAGTATGCCAATAGAGCCTCCTCCTTAGGGAGGAGAGTGCGCGCGGACGCATACATCCACTGGAGTTAGGGAGTGCGTTCCCGGCGGTGATGCGAGTATTGACAAGCAAATCGATGCGCTAAAGAAACCTTTAAAGGTCCTGCCAAAACGTAGGGCCATCATTAGATCCCTGCATGAAATTGGGATTTAGGAATGGCAACGCCTGGTTAATGTTGCTCAGTGTATTGTACGTTAGTACGATTTGCTTTAAAGGCTTGGAAGATGTCACTGAAATATCAGGGTTAATACAGGGTTACCAATTCCACTCTGGATTTACCTGTTCGCACACTGACCTTGGTCATTAACTGATGAGTTGAATCAGAAGGTTTTGGCAGGGAAGTGGCAAATCTTGCATTTCCCATTACTCAAACACTTCTGATCCGCCACACCAGGAACTTATTCATTAGTTAGTGAGTTGAACCAGGTGTGTTAGATGGTCTCAAAAATGTGCATAATGTGGGGTCATCACTACTAGAAACACTAGTAGTTACACTAGGGAAACACTGGTGTAAGATGCATGTTGTCGCAGATGGTAATCATTTCACCACTAGGAAAAGTACAAAAAGCCATAATACTAGTGTGTTACTAAAAAGGTGTTTATTTCACAGATACTGACCCGTATTTCTGAGAAGAGATTTACTCTTTTTCCAATTCACGATTAATAAATAGAGCTAAAGCCATTATCCTCGACTGATAAAACTCAGCACGACTGGTTCAGTTGGCTACTTGAGTGTAACGCATCATGCAGACGTGATACACCAAAACAGCCAATCTATACACCACAAACAGCCCTGGAGGCTGACAACACGAGGTAGCCTGTCTTATTTAGGCATACGTTATCAAGCAAGACTTGTCTAACATCTCTCACTCTCTCGCTCTCAGCAGACAATGACCTCTATTGCACTTCCATCCTATCATCCCTTGGTTGACTACATGAGGTAGGAGCTATGACATAGGCTGTAAATCCATCCCAGCTACGTAATTTGCCACTTTTGTTCATGAAAATATATTTATAAATAAATGTAATCGATTCAGCTGAGATCTCCCAGACTAATAACACCATTTTACAGAAACACAACACGCCGAATAGTCGAAACTCAAAACTAGTGCATTGTCGTGACCAGTGAGCATGTCCAGCTACGTTCACCCACTGTCAACTGCTACATAGTTTGTGGCCAGAGTCACGGTAGTGTACTTATCGCCCCACAAGCAAAACACAATGACAAGGCCATTTAGCTGGAGGAGTAGTGGTCAGCCGAGGAAGAGGCGGGAGATGGGGTTGATGGTGCAGAGATAGACTTTTCGGATGCATCTTCAGCCTTTTCCGGACCGTCCCCAGGTTCAGACGCGCTTTTGGGCAGCAGACCTTCTTTTTCACGCTTCTTCTGCTTCATGCGACGGTTCTGAAACCAGATTTTCACCTGAGTCTCGTTCAGCTGGAGCGCAGCAGCTATCTCCACGCGCCTGGCGCGCGTCAAGTACTTGTTAAAGTGAAACTCTTTCTCCAGCTCTGTCAGCTGCTTCGTGGTAAAATTGGTGCGGACGGTGTTAGGCTGCCCACCATAACCGTACTCCCCTACTTTACCTGAGGAAAGAGAAGGAAAGATAGCAGTTTAAGCATCTCCACGCATTCCAGGAAACAGCTCTCAGAACACGTTTCTGCGTATTTCGTGCATTTCTAGGGTGATA
>NC_051237.1:18817500-18827500 GCF_015220715.1 Pygocentrus nattereri | reverse complement strand
GTCCTCAGCGGCCGCAGGGTTCATTGGCTTCTCCTGGCTGTCTTTGGTCTGGGTCTGCCGCTTATGTTTCATACGGCGGTTCTGGAACCACACTTTCACTTGGCGCTCGGTCAGGTCCAGCAGCGCTGCTATCTCCACGCGGCGAGGCCGACATAAATACTTGTTGAAGTGGAACTCCTTCTCCAGCTCTAACAGCTGTGTGTTTGTGTACGCGGTCCTCAGCCGTCGCGAACCGCCTCCTCCTCCACTGGCCAAACCAACCTCGGCTGGAAGCTCGGGCGAACCTGGAACAACAGGGCGCCCAACCTTATGAGTATAGATAGTAATCACAGAAGAATTCAGGCCTATCTTTTCCTAGAAGGTGTAGCGGAGCAGAAGTTTGCACCAGGCTATGGCTGAACTTTACTAAGTGGCCATGGTGCAGTCTGTAAAAATCCCCGTAAAACAAGATTAAGAGTATAAAAAGGGAATCTGGCAGGGGCTTTGCAGCTCATAAATTGCAACGCTAAGCTATGTGGCGCGTGCTCCAGTCCACTCGCGGTGCATTTAATGAATGCACAAGCAGTCCTACGCAGGACAACAGTAATCCATCATTCTTCATCGCTGTCAGATATCAAAAAGTCTTGGGGATCGAGGCGCGACAAGGATGGTTAGAGAAGGTCAAGATAGGCAATTGTAGAGCTTTCTTTTCATTACAGTTCTTGTGTGTGTAATAGATAATTGGTTCGCCTCAGTCGTACATCCTAGAACTGAGGAGACAACATGGCGTTGTAAGTTATCGAGCTCGTTTCATTACTCATTCTTCTAGTGGCCGTCATCTCTCACATCATCCCCCCTGTCCCTGGTCGCTCTCCACTCACCTTTTGGGGAAAAGCATACGGGTCCTGTTGCTGGAACCGCGGCGGTGGTAGACTGCGCAGGGTGGTAGTTTTTCTTGGAGGCCTTCTTCTCGCGCATCCACGGGTACTCCGGCGGCAGCGAAGCGGCAGGCAGTGGGCTGCCCCCGTCCAGGCTGTGCCGGGGTCGTCCATGGCGAGGCTGGCTCCCGGGACTTAGGCTAGGGATGGTGTGCTCGAAGGGAGGCGGGATGAGCGGGTGCGCGAGCGCTGGGCCCTTGATTGATGAGCTTTGAAATGAGTCGTCGACAGGGGGAAAAGACGTCAGGCACTCCGCGAGCGACGGCCGGCTATTGATAAAACCCGTTTCACGCTCGAACTCGTAATTCATGTTGCTGTCTCGCGAGGAGAGAAAGTTTACCTCGCTATTGGTGACTTGGAAAAAAGCGTCTTCGATCAAAAGATAACAAGGCTGATATGAAAATAAGTGCTACTTATTGTTTGTGATATGCTGATTATAGTCCTAGGTGGACCGTTCCACTATTAAAGTATTGAATTCATGGAAACATGGTTGAAATTGGACCGAAAGCCTGTCACATGACTGCCTCTGCCCAATGACAATTTGGGGTTTAATCAAAAGAAGCCACTGTCTGAACGATCGATCCAAAAACAGTCCTGTAAACAGCGAATCGCCCCGGAGGGAAGTCAGATTTATTTACATCGGTGTTGTAGTTATTCCCCCTGTTTTTGCGGTAAATAAAGCAATGCCCTTTAGGCTTGGCAAACATCAGGTTCAGAATATTTTCCCCTCGTTGTAGCCGGTGCATCCCGGTGTGACGGGACCATAGAGCGTCCCTCCTCCCTCCTCTGCTATCGCCGCACGGACTCGTGCACACTTCTTATGTATTGTTTCAAAAAATGTCAGGAGAGCAGTCTTGCACCCACACATCAGCCTGAGCCGTCCACGCTACGCCTGCTCCGATTAGAAAAGTCAACCATTCATCTCCCGCATCCTGACATGACACAACTCCCACATTTCAGCCCGGCTCCTATTACTCTTCAGTGGGGTGCTGTATAGCCTGCTTATGCACACGTATGTGGCGCGCATAGGCGGCCCTCATAGAACTACATTCATGGACACATTTAGACACGTTTGGTCCTAGGCGCGTGCACATCTAGCCTCAAAATCTACAACAGTCTGTAACATTAGCAATAAATTTTGAACTACTTTTTTCAAATACCTGCTTAATGTGAGGGACACAAATAAGGACACCAACAATACTGCATTATTTTGAATGACGACATCTAAATTTGAGCTAAGACTGCATCTAAAGAATACGACAGCCTCGTACCCCCACAGCACATTTAAACCTTCTAACTGTGCCGGAGAGCAATGAACTATTTCAATGTATTTTGCAGTCATAAATTAGCAATGCTTTTAGGGTGACGAATTTATGTTTGGTCAACTCTGTTTTTTCTCCATTAACAGATAAGGAAGAAAACCTGCTCGGGTGGCTATCGAAGAAAGTGGGTAATCATTACAACGAAACACTCTATAATTGTCCAGCATCTCTCATGATGGTATGTAAACATAAGGGTCACTCATTATGTAGCACTAATGAATGCATGCATATATGTAGAAACTCAAATAACATTGAACCCCTTAAATTGCCAAATCGACGTGCCCAAAGTTTTAATATACACCATAACCGAAGAATGGCTCAACCAGTTTGCAGAAGTCTCTGTGGTTAGTGAATAATAAGCCTTAATATGTAATAATCCTGGGATTTTAAGGGGCTAATAAGAAGAGCCGTTTTCAATTCATCATACAGTCTATTTCTTATTAGAACCAGGGCGCCTCTCTGCATTTTTTTCTTTTTTTCCCTCATTTTTGCAGGGCATGTTTGAAACGTAAGGGAACGAGTGTCCAGGCCTCTCGCCGTTTTAGTGCTTATATACTAAACAAAGAGTCATGGAAGCCTGGGCGCGATCAATCTTACTCGCCAAAAGGTCTGACAGCCTCGTACCCCCACAGCACATTTAAACCTTCTAACTGTGCCGGAGATCAAATCCAGCCAGGAAGAGAGGCAGAGAAAATGCCTTTACAAACGCTCGCTTCTGTTTCATTTTCTTCGTACACTCGAGCTAATGAACTTTTTTGGGGATAGAGCAAAATCAGAGGCGCAATACGCAAACGGTGAGTAGCTTACATCGAACTATTCTTTCATTCGATAGGACTGTTGAGTCGTTAGTTTTGCTTGTGCTCAACGCTATTGCATTTAAGGCTATTTTAAGAGGGCGGACTGGAGAAAATGGCTTTTGTGTTGGAGGTTAGTGAGTGGGAGGCTTTCAGTTTTGCGCGCATTGAAAACGTGACCCACAGATTTTTTTTTCCCCGGCATAAAATTCAACCTTATGGTCTGTCAGTTTTTAGCCTCGTTTTTTCCTCTTCAAGTATCTAATTTTATTTATGATCCAGTGCATTCTATACACCCCCATTCTTTCTTTGTGTGTCTTTCTCGTGCACACACTGAAGATCAGTTGCTCTGGCTCGTCCTGCTAACCATATGCCAGAAGCCGCGCCGAGGCCACAGACCACTGCTGTTTTGGAAAAGACGATTTTCGATCAGCTCAAATTGTAAAACGAGGCGCTGTCATTTTTATGATTCGCGGTCATAAATACCGTCGACACCAAGAAGAATAAGGCGTGGAGCCGCTGATCTAAGCTGTCGTGAAATAAATGCATTGGTTAGCAGCAGATGTGTATTTAAGATCGTTCAGATTGCACGCTAAAAATAGATCTGTACACGGGAGCAAATGCAAATATTATACTATATATATTAGAAATGTCGACATTTGTTCGCGTTGTAGTAATAAATACTAATCCGTCGCTAAACAGCTGACGCAAATAGAGCTGCATATTAATTCCAGAGCAGCGTTTCTGAAATGACCTGGTAATACTCGACGTCCCTGCAGAGACTTTTTAAAATAATGCTTATTTACGCCGCGAGTGATCAGCTCCAAATAGAATTTAATTTAGTTTGAAGTTGTTAGTTGTTTCCTCACTTTAGTGCACGTAAATATTCCTCGAGGCGTATTTTATACAGCCGGTTGCTTTTTATGATAATGGATTTGAAAAAAAGAAGAAGACAAAAACAGTCTTTTCCGAATACGTTTCATGTTGAACATTTTGGGTTTTTTTTCGTGTTTAAGCTTTTCCTCTCACAGGCGCTGCTCGAGGCTCTGGGAAGCTGTCACAGTATAATGGATGAGTTTGCTCTTAGGAGCGAGGCCTGGACTGCTCGAGCTGCACACCCACAACAAGACGCAAGAACTAAACTCATGGATTATGTATGCTGAGTATCTTTAAAACCACACAACAAACTCAGTTATGTAATTTGAACGTTATAAATATCCATTCAAAAGCTTTCTTGGTAAAAAACCTACTAAGGCTAATTAATAGAATTATTATTATGATTATTATTATGATGATGATGATGATTATTATTATTATTATTATTATTATTATTATTATCATTATTGTTATAGACCCCACTTGAATCATTTATGAATGCTTCAGTCTGTCTCATTTTGTCTTATTTATTTCTTCAACTGGAGCAGCATGGAATGTATGACATCGAAACAAATTTATGACAAATAAAAGTTCAGAATGCCAGATTTCTGTTTGCTGTCTTTCTCTCCACACTTATTGCATGATTGTGTTTGACCACTATCAAGTAGCTTAGCCACTTAGCACCGGTCAGCTGTGTTTCAGCATACACATAACCAAAGAACAATGGCCGACTCCATTTTGCCTTCGCCCCATGCTTCTCAGGGGTCCAATCCATAATACTAGAAATTCATAGTCCATTGAAGTTTAAAATAAATAAGATTGAAAGTCCTGCACGGCACGAGTTCGAGCAGTAAGCCAGCTGAGCATCCTTCCTCAAGTGCAACAAAATGCAAATAAGAAACAAAAAAGGAGAAATCATCGATTGTGGACAAACAAACCTAACACAACTTCAAATTCACATTTAGAAGAGAAAATGTGTTTCACTATACCCTGTTTGATTTTCCTTAAAATAAAAAAATTATATATATATATATATATATATATATATATATATATATATATATATATATATATATATATATATATTCGATGCTGAAATAAAGGTGGCATCATGCATACATGCCCTCGCATGGTGTCCCACACAGACCGCCAAGGCTGTGGAACTAATAACACTATTTTGAACAGCAACAACAAAAAAAAAATCATAGAAAATTATTCAGGCAACAAGAAAAGGTACTAAACTACTTCACTCGCGAGAACTATAAGGACTGAAAAAAGAGAAAAGAATAGCTGTGGCAATGAAGCAGTGGTAGGTGTGCCAGTGGACAGAGAAAGTAAAAGGGAACAATGATCCCAGATTATAGGTGAGTCAGTTTAGGCGCTTCCTGAATTCTTCCCTGAGAGTAGTGCGGTGTAAGGTCTGTGTATGTGCATTGGCTTGGCTCGCACGCGCCATGATGATGGCTGTTCCCCATGGTGATTGCGCCGTTGTAGTCGACGCTGCCATGAGGAGGCTGAGAGAGATGGCTGAGGCCGAACACTGAGGCCCCTGTGTTGGCCATGGTGTCCATATAGCCTCCGTTGCCCCCGACATAAACGGGGCTGCCCTGCACATGCGTCCCATAGTTATTGTTGCCTTGGAGATGGTGCGTGTCGTATTCAGGCGTGGCCGAACCCGTTCCCGAATAGCGCTTCTGAGAAGGCGGGCAACTACTGCTCAAGGAAGTGTTGAGAGGAGGTGGATATGACGTAGGAAGGCTGTAGGCGTTGGACTGAGGTTTGCTATAGGGCGTCGGGGACGGGGCATCGTAGGGCACGCTGTTGACCATAGAATGCATCGAGCTTAAGTATCCACCCCCTCCCACGCCCATTCCACCGGAAGATGGCAGAACAGGGCTCTGTGGGGACTGTCCCCCCGGTGAGGGCATCATCCCGAGCCCCTTTTGATCCTTCTTATACTTCATTCTGCGGTTCTGGAACCAGATCTTTATCTGGCGCTCTGTCAGGTTGAGGAGATTAGCCATCTCCACTCGTCGCGGGCGGCACAAGTAGCGGTTGAAATGGAACTCCTTCTCCAGCTCCACCAGCTGAGCGCTGGTGTACGCCGTCCGGGCGCGTTTGGAGGCGGAGGAGTTGGGAGGACTCTTGTCTCCAGGGCAGCTCTCCACTGAGTGATAAAGACAGGAGACACCAGTTAGTGTAATGAGCAATTATAATATGAGAACCACAAGGTTCTGTGAAGAAGGTTTTACAAAGAAACCCAAGTGAAACGCGTACGCCATTGCATTCTACTCATTGGACAGTTCTCACAAGGACAAAACAGCGCCCCTAGCGGAACGCAGACACCTCATTAAATCCCTGCCTCTTGTGTAAATACAGCGTCGTATTAAACGCTGAACTGAAGAAATGTAACTAAAAACACTCACATTTACATTTTTAAAAGAAGTACACAGAGGGAGAGAAACATGCAGAGGAAGTGGATCAGAGGCACGATACGTATATGACATCACATGCTGGCTGTATTTTTTTATTCTTCAAAACTCAGTGTGAATGAGTGTGTATGCTACATGTGTTACCCAAGCTACATATTTTCTCATTTATGATTGTTTTAAAGCTTGCATGGAACAATTTCTTTCTCTTTCGCGTCCTGTTTTTAAGGTGAATGAATAAACACATTAAACAACATGACAATTATCAGCATAATCACTTAAGTAACTAACTAACTAACTAAATAAATAAATAAATAAACAAACCTTAGTTAACTGATCAACAGAGTGTATACAGACAGTGCGGGGTCAATGGATAGACGTTGAATTACCGTACAGGTCAATATGATACGATACATTTAATACACCAGCAGGTAGATAGACATACAGACGACAGACAGGCAGACAGACAGACGGACAGACAGGCAAACAGACAGACAGATAGACAGACAGATACACAGGCAGACAGACAGACAGACAGACAGATAGATAGACAGACAGGCTGACAGACAGACAGACAGACAGATAGATAGATAGATAGATAGATAGATAGATAGATAGATAGATAGATAGATAGATAGATAGATAGATAGATAGATAGATAGATAGATAGATAGATAGATAGATTCGCTAACTTCTGATTGGACCTAAAGTATGTTGACAAACGAAAACAGGTGTCTGGTATGTGTGGACCAACGTGGCCTACAGCAGCACGTTCACATGTGCTATACCAATCTATCTAATAGGCGTAAACGATTCCCTCAGTAATGTAACTACAAGATCGCATTTTTGCAACAAAAGGAAAGCTGTTTGCTGGAAATAAAGTTTAATGTAATATTTGAATTATTAGGTAGTTGTGTATTAAGTCGCTGGTCGAATTTGCAGTTTTCAATTAGGTCTTAACGAAAGTTAGCGAAGTTAGACAAACTATCGAAGTGAAGCTTGAGAGACCAATAAGCAACTTCAGCATATAGCGTAACCTAACAGTTGTCTATATGGCTCAATAAGAGGGAATCTCAGATTCCAAACGGGTTTAATGGCAATAACCCGTTGTAAGCAGCTGTAGAGCAAAAAAAGTGCTTTTAATGTTTACATGCACCGAGGGGTGGCAAATAAGTACAATGTAGTACATTAACACAATTATTGATGAAACAAGTAAACTTAAAGAAAGCATTTGTGTTGATACATCTTATTGGATTCGTTTTAGTCATGATTTTTCAGTGTAGCCTATTCTGAATTGTATTTACACTCTTCAGCTTACCAAGTTGTTCAAACAACTTAACACGGCTCGGGAGAACAATCAGTCCTCATGCTAACTGTATCAGTTATGTTCTATTTGGAACTGTTAAGCAATATTACCTCGCTGTAGTCACGAACCACATTTTAGGCAATTACATGTATTACTTGTCAGCGACTGATTTATAAAAGCACGTTACTTCGCCTCATGTATTTTGGAATATCATTGAATACCATTGTAAGATTAATTTTTTATTGTGCAGACTAATGGTTGTAATCACCTGAACTGGTGCTAGAGGATTTCTGCTTGGTGTTCTGACGCGACTCCTTCATCCAGGGGAAGATTTGCTTGCGGGTGGCCAAAGTTGGGGAGCCGTGCCCTGGGTTCTTTGCACTCTGGCTATTACTTGGGTTTTGAGTCAGGGCACTGGGGGACGGCACTCCTGCAGAAACGGCGGGGGGCTGATCATCGTCGGGTGCTGGGGTCGCTTGGGTTCCTTTGCTCTGCAGGCAGCCCTCAGCGATTTCGCTGGGCTTCTGCACCGTCGCGGAGCCGGCAGGAGACTGCAAGGAACAGGCCGGCCGGTGGTAGTCACTTTCCACATGAAGGGCCTGGAGATATTGCTGCTGATTGGCATCATAACCTACGCCATTTGCACTTTGATAGGGGTAGCCACTGTAAATTGCCGAACTGTCGTAGTAGGTCGCCTTTTGCATCTCGCCGTTTCCCAATGTTTATTTCACTAGCTGACAGGGTCCTGACACCGTTGTAGAAGAACATTGGCACAACGTGGTCACGTGACTCCTCTCCGCCTATGGGCTCCTCGGGTGAACCTAAGGCGAAAGGAGATACGGTGAGCGAGTAAAATAGGCCCTATCCATCTTACTTTTCAAAGCCTGCCTGACACCAGGGAGAGATCGCGAGAGTGGGTCGCCACTTACCTTATGGTGGACTGCAACAATAGCCAACATAACCCAGCCAACATAGCACCGTGAACACTGACAATGCAGAGACTACATCCAAATGAACAACCACCTAGACACTTGGAAAATAAAAGCTACCCCAAGAGTACATGTGAACTCACAAATAAATGCTTTTACATGGTTGGCTTGGACGTAGTATCATTACATTGTGTGGTGTTTATTTAAACTTAGAGGATTTACAGGTTAATGAAAGAATTATTCACTGAAAGGCTCTTAAAGGAACCGAAAGTAATTCTTCTTTTCCATCGTTCTAAGCTTCTCAAGTTAGTGGAGGATTAGCATGTATGCCTCTATGAGTGAGACAACTGCATTTTATTTTCCTGAACTTGAAGAACACGGGCAGTCTACCACCGGGTATGTTTTCAATGAATGTCACAAAGTCTCAAAGGCGAAGTTACCACTATTTACAATAAGAGTTGGGCTAAAACAGTTGTTATACAACATGTTAGCAAGTCCTTGGTTTATTGGTGGATCTGCAGGCTGTTTCCTCTAAACCCAGCTCTCTGCGTGTGGGTTCGGGTTCGGCGAAGGAACTTCCTTCTTTTTCAGTCTCAACTTCAGGCCGCTCTCCACAGCTGTCCACGACACCATAACGACCGCATTCCCCACCTTTCGCGTATGCACAACAAAGATGGATGGAGGTCCTATGGGGAACCTGAAAAACCGGGCGGGCGCGCGTCTCTATGACCACGCCGTGAACCTTTCCTCGCCAGCCCATAATAATGGCTGCTGTCGGTGTGTACACAGCACCGGTTGATGTATGAGGGTTACTACGTTAGAGGGAGAAAGAGAGAGGCAGCACGAGAGCCCGGTAACTGATGGCAGGCGGCTTTATGTGTGTGCGCAACGACGGCCAACACATTAAAGGAAATTGCGAGGAAAAAAATGAAAAAAATCCATTTGATACAATTTACAGATTAGGCTAAACATAATGTACATCCAGTGGAGCTGGTATAGCAGATAATAAGTGCTTAAGGAGAGGTTAGATAATGAGAGTTTGAGAGCAAATAAATATATTAAAGGGAATTATAGAATTTATATCGGTCCGAAAATGTCCTTAGATACAGGAATTACCATTATATTTTATAAATGTAGGTCAATTTGCGTTTTTATTCAGTACGTTTATTGTCATGGAAAATCTCCCTTTGGCTTTATTAATAGGTTTATGTTGCATCAATTAATAGGTAATTATAAAAAATACTGTTTTGACTTTGAGCAATAAATTATTTAATCAGACATTAGTGGAAAATTATGACTAAGATTTCCCAAAGCTAAATTTCCTCCAGTTAGTTAAGCAGCCGTACGTGATTTAACTGTAGCCTCCAATAACAACAACACAACAACAATTAATATGACAACATTAGTACATTAGTAGTAGCCGTAAT